>NW_024044829.1:14695597-14936156 GCF_015852505.1 Tachyglossus aculeatus | reverse complement strand
ATATGCCATGGGCTGTACTACATGCTGGGGTAGAAACAGGATAAAGGAGTTGGAAACAATCCCTGTCCCAGTTACATTGTAAATTGGAAGGAGTAGGATTTAATCCCCATTTTACAGGTGGAGAAACTGTAGCCCAGAGAAGTTAAGTGACTTACCCAAGGTCTCACAGTGGTCAGGTGGCAGAGCCGGCATTCGAACACAGGTCCTCTGACTCCCAGGCCCGGGCTCTTTCCACTAGGAAACGCGGCTTCTCTAGATGCTTCTCTAGAGAAGCAGTGTGGCTCAGTGGAAAGAGCCCGTAAGAGGACATGGGTTCGAATACCAGATATGCCACATGTCTGCTGGGTGACCTTGGGCAAGTCACTTAAATTCTCTGAGCCTCAATTCCCTCATCTGTAAAATGAGGATGAAGACTGTGAACCCCACGTGGGACAACCTGATCACCTTGGATCCCCCCCAGCGCTTCGAACAGTGCTTTGCATATAGTAAGTGCTTAACAAATGCTATTATCATTATTATTACTATTATTATTATTATTATTATCATTATTATTATTATGTACGAGTCCTGCTCAGAGTCAGTCTAAGGAGAGAGAAACCGAAGGATCAAGGCATCATTAGGAATTTTCTATCCTGGGGGAAAGGACTCTCACCTAGGACTCTCCATATGGCGGCCTTCAAGTCCTGGTTCCTCAGGCTGTAGATGAGGGGGTTCAGGGCGGGGGGCAACACGGTGTAGAACACGGATACAAGCAGGTCCAGACCTGAGGAAGAGTCTTAGGGTGGATGTAAGGTACCTAAAGCAGCCGAGGTGAAAAACAAAGTCGTGACGGCGAGGTGGGGCAAGCGGGTGGCGAAGACTTTGGCCCAGCCCTCTGAGGCTGGCATCCTCAGCACGGCCCAGAATATGCGCACGTACGAGACGACGACGGAGACGAGGCAGAAGAAGCCCAAAAGGAACCCTGTAACCACAATCACATCGACGATGAGGTCCGTTTCGGAGCAGGAGAGTCGGACCACGAAGGAGATATCACAAAATAGCTGTGGGATCAGGACGGACCCGCAGAAGGGTAGGGAGAACGTTTAAGAGGACGTCGTCACTGCAAACAGCCCCCCGCCGAGCCAGGAGGCGGCGGCCATCTTCCCACAGGCCCCTCGGTCCATGATGACCTCGTAGCGCAGGGGGAGGCAGATGGCTGCGTAGCGGTCGTAGGTCATCACCGTGAGGAGGAACACCTCTGAACCGGCAAACAGAACCACCGAGAAGAGCTGGGCGGCACGGCCCAGGAAGGAGATGGATCTACGGTTGGTCAGGGAGTTGTGGATGGATTTGGGGACAGTGATGGAGATGTAGCAGAGGCCGATGATGGACAGGTTCCTGAGGAAGAAGTACATGGAGGTGTGGAGGTGCCGGTCGAGTGTGGTGATGGCGGCGATGAGGAGATTCCCCACCAGGGCCACCAGGTAGACCAGGAGCAACAGCACGGAGTAGACTAGCTGCAGCTCCCGGACCTCTGAGAATCTCAGCAGCAGGAATGTCTCCTTGGTAACGTTGACCATTTCTTGGGGATTGCCGAGATCATCTATGGAGAACGGGAGCTGGAATCACAGCCCCACAGCATTTATGTCCATAGCTGTAGTTCATTTATTCATATTAATGTCTGTCTCCCCCATGAGACTGAACCCTTACTATATGCAGAGCATTGTTTTGAGCGCTTGGGAGAGAACAAAACAGCAGAGTTGGTAGACACATTCCCTGCCTATAGCGAACCTACGGTCTAGAGGAATCAGTCTGTCAATCAATGCTATTTATTGAGTGCTTACTGTGCGAGAAGCACCGTGCTAAGCACCTGGGGGACTACAATACAACAGATCTGATTAATACAATTCCTGTCCACAATGAGCTTACAGTCTAGAGGGAGAGACAAGCATTAATATAAATAAATAAATTACAGATAGGGGCATAATTGCTGTTGGCCCGAGGATGGAGTGGCTATGAAATGCCTAAAGAATTCAGAACCAAGTACCCATCAGTAATGCTACTTACTATGCACAGACCTCAATACTAAGCGCTTGGAGGAGTACCATAGATTCAGTAGGCGTGATTTGTAGTCTCCAGGAGCTGACAGTCGAGTGGGGAAGGCAGACCCTAAAATATATTACAAATAAAGAGTGCTCAGCGCTTAGGACAGTGCCCGGCACATAGTAAGTGCTTAACAAATACCATTATCATTATTATAAAATATATTGGAGAAGCAGCATGGAGTAGTGGATAGAGCATGGGTTTGGGAGTCAAAAGGTCATAGGTTCTAATCCCATCTCTGTTACCTGTCTGCTGCATAGCCTTGGGCAAATCACTTTACTTCTCCGTGCCTCAGTTCTCTCATTGGTAAAATGGGGATAAAGACTGTGAGCCCCATGTGGGACGGGGACTGTGTCCAACGTCATTAGTTTGTATACACCCCAGCGCTTAGTACAGTTCCTGGCACAGAGTAAGCACTCAACAAATACAACAATTGCTATTATTTAAGAAGGAATAAGGAAAATGACTATCTAAGAGTGGGGTTTAAAGAAGTAGGATGTGGGCTATAGGATATTCAGAGTAAATAAGTGCACGATTGGCATAAAGTGTGAGGTAGTAATTTCGGGATCAAAACGAGGGGAAAATAAAAATTAACCCTGGAGATCTTCCTGGAGGAGATGTGATTTTAGACAGGAGGTGGGAGACAGGAGAGCGAGACCCAGTGAGTAGGTGGGCTTGAAGGTGTCTAAGGATGCTATTTGGGGCTACTGGGACAGGAGAGTGGATCAGAGAGGGAGTACATACCTGATGGTGGGCCCTTAGGATAGTGTGTCGTCGTCTTACACGTCACTTTGCAACAACCCCCCCTAGAACATATCACCGGAGGACAGCTAATCATCTCCTTCCATTCGCTCTCAAGTCAGTAGGTCACCTCCCCGGGACCTTGGAATACGGGCATCGTGTCCGAACTGCGGAAATCAGTAGCGGGATCAGAGGCGGAGCGAGGCTGAAGCTGGAATTAGACATTCGGGACGGAAGACCGCTTTCTGTCACGTCCGTACCTGATACGGGACAGGCAAACTATCAACCAGGCCGCCCCATATAAACAGCCACCCCAATCCCGTCTCTAAATTTCCTTCTGTCTGGAATATTTCCCCCATGTCTCTCACGCTTCAGTTTTAGCCACTTTCTTCTGCTCGCCTTTGTGGCTTCAACTCCCGGCTCTAAATCTTTCACTCTGTTCTAAGCCACTCTTACTTGTTCCTTCATTCATCCTCCCTCCCATCTCCACAGCACAGATATAGATTCCCAAATCTACATCTCCACCCCTATCTGTCTCCTTCTCTTCAGGTTGTTCTCCTTCAGGGCATCTTTATTTGGATTTCTCACTCCTGCCTCAAATTTAACATGTCCTAAACAGAGCTTCCCTCCCAAACCCTGTCTTCCCTCTGACTTTTCAATCACTGTCGCCTTCAGGACATCTGTACTTGGATATTCATTCATTCAATCGCATTTATTGAGCGCTTACTGTGTGCAGAGCACTGGACTAAGCAGTGAGGATATCCCACTCAGACATCAAACTTAGGGTTTCTAAGACAGAGCTTCTCGTCTTCCCACCCAATCCCCGTTCTCCATCAGACTTTTCAATCACTGTAGACAACGCTAGCGTCCTCCCTGTCTCGTAAGCTGGTAAGCTTGACATTATCCTCCATTTATTTATCTTCAGTCTGTCACCAAATCCATCGATTCTACCTTCACGAAATCCCTAGAATCCCCCATTCCTCTCCATCCAAACTGCTACCACGTGAATCCAAACACTTATCTCACCTTGATTACAGCAACAGTCTCCTCACTGACTTCCCTGCTTCCATTTTCCACTCTCTCTGGTCCCTACGTCACTCTGCTGCCCAGATTATTTTACTAAAAATATTCTGTCCACGTCTCCCCGCTCCTTAAAAGCCTCCGATAACTGCCCATCGTCCTCGACATCAAACGGAAACGCCTCGCTATCAGCTTTAAGGAACTCAATCAATCAATCAATCAATCAATCAATCGTATTTATTGAGCGCTTACTATGTGCAGAGCACTGTACTAAGCGCTTGGGAAGTACAAATTGACAACACATAGAGACAGTCCCTACCCAACAGTGGGCTCACAGTCTAAAAGGGGGAGACAGAGAACAAAACCAAACATACCAACAAAATAAAATAGGATAGATATGTACAACTAAAATAAATAAATAAATAGAGTAATAAATGCGCATTCGGAGCCTCGGCCAAGGGAGAAGGGGGCCCCGCCCCGGAAAGGGCGGAGCATGTACAGTCGGAGTGCATCACGGGGGGGGGAGGAGGGAGGCCCGTCCTGGAGCGCGCGGCTAATGCGCGATCGGAGTCCGGGCCAGGGGAGAAGGGAGCCCCGCCCGAGAGAGCGCGGCGCATGCGCAGTCCATAACTGGGCGGGTGGGATAAAGGGAGCCCGCCGGGGAGAGCGCGGCGCATGCGCAGTCGGAGCAGGCTTGCGCTTACTATGCACGAAGCTTACTACGTGGCCAACTTGTAATAATAATAATAATAATAATGGCATTCATTAAGCTCTTACTATGTGCAAAGCACTGTTCTAAACGCTGGGGGATTAGAAGGTGATCAGGTTGCCCCCACGGGGCCACGGTCTTCATCCCCATTTTACAGATGGAACTGCGGCCCAGAGAAGTGAAGTGACTTGTCCAAGGTCACACAGCTGACAAGCGGTGGAGTAGGGATGTGAACCCCAGACCTCTGACTCCAAAGCCCGGGCACTCGCCACTGAACCACACTGCTTCTCTATACTATACTGTAATATATCATCATCATCATCAATCGTATTTATTGAGTGCTTACTATGTGCAGAGCACTGTACTAAGCGCTTGGGAAGTACAAATTGGCAACATATAGAGACAGTCCCTACCCAACAGTGGGCTCACAGTCTAAAAGGGGTAGACAGAGAACAAAACCAAACATGCTAACAAAATAAGATAAATAGGATAGATATGTACAAGTAAAATAAATAAATAAATAAATAGAGTAATCAATATGTACAAACATATATACATATATACAGGTGCTGTGGGGAAGGGAAGGAGGTAAGATGGGGGATGGAGAGGGGGACGAGGGGGAGAGGAAGGAAGGGGCTCAGTCTGGGAAGGCCTCCTGGAGGAGGTGAGCTCTCAGCAGGGCCTTGAAGGGAGGAAGAGAGCTAGCTTGGTGGATGGGCAGAGGGAGGGCATTCCAGGCCCCGGGGATGACGTGGGCCGGGAGTCGATGACGGGAAAGGCGAGAACAAGGTACGGTGAGGAGATTAGCGGCGGACGAGCGGAGGGTGCGGGCTGGGTTGGATCCCGGAGGAGTTGGGCCGCGAAGGACACGGGACACCTTTCGCCATTAGAAACGCCTCCGGTCGCAGGGATCCCGATCGGCGTGTCCGCCACGTGGCCGAGGCTCAACTCCACCATCCCCGATTCTACCTTTCTGGAGAAGACCGGGATGCCAAACAGGGAGTGCTGGGTTTAGGCCTGGATGCCACCTGTCCGGTCGCCGTCCCGCTAGGCGGTCCCTCCGGTGGGGTGGGAGGCCCCCGGATGCGGGGACACTCTGAGAATGCAGCAGAAGTATATCTGCGCACCGGTTCAGAAGACGAGGTTGTGCAGAGGCGATTCCGCAGGTTTCCCGGGGATGCGGGGGGCGGTGGCTCGGTCCACTCGGTCAGGCGGTCGGTTTCCTCACCTTCTGCAGCATCTCTATGGACTGCCACTGCTGGTTAATCAAGAGCAACTTTTGAGGTTGCGTAGGATCCATGCTCTCCCGTGGCCCCGGATTTTGGGACCTGCTGAGGCACATGCTGAACATTTTGTTTAGTCATACAGGAAAGAGAAATAATTTGTGGCTCAGTGGAAATAACACGGGCTTTGGAGTCGGAGGTCATGGGTTCAAATCCCGACTCTGCCAGGTGTCAGCTGTGTGACTTTGGGCAAGTCACTTCACTTCTCTGTGCTCATCTGTAAAATGGGAATGAAGACTGTGAGCCCCCGGTGGGAAAACCTGATCACGTTGTAACCTCCCCAGCGCTTAGAACAGTACTTTGCAAATAGTAAGCGCTTAAGAAATGCCATTATTATTAGTATTAGTATTAGTATTAGTATTAGTATTAGTATTACCTCACCTCCCCGATTTCCCCCACACTTAACTCCTCACAGCCGACCCCTAGCCCACCTCCTCCCTCTGGCCTGGACCTCCCTTCCGCTTCATAGCCTACAGACTGCTACCACTCTTCCCATCTTCGAATCCCTACCCAAATCACCCTTCTTCCAGGAAGTCTTCCCAGACTACCAGTTCATTTCCCTACGTGATTGGCCCACTCTTCCATGTCATCTCCCATCCCTGAAGCACTTGTGTACATTACTCTTACACTCTGCCGTCCCTTCTCTGTAATTAATCTAAGGTCTAGCCCTCTGCACTAGATTGAAAGGTCCTTGAAAGCAGAGGAGGCCCAGAGGACGCCGCACCTGTCCACAGACGATGAGAAGAAGCCTAGCCTAGTGGTTAGAGCCCCGGCTCGGAAGGCAGAAGGACCTGGCTTCTAATTCCGGTTCCACCACTCGTCTGCTGTGCGGCCTTAGGCAAGTCACCTCACTTCTCTGTGCCTTGGTTTCTTCATCTGAAAAACGGGGATAAAGACCGTGAGCCCCATGTGGGACAGGCACTGTGTCCCATCTGATAGGGTTGTGTCTACCCCAGTTCTTAGTACATAGTGCTAGTGCTTAATAAATCCCCGTCCATTCCCGCCACCCACCCAGTGAATCTGGAGGATGGAGATTAATTGAGACGCCGGTGGGGAGAGATCTGTGTGGAGATGTTGAGAGACAGAGGAGGTTTCTCTCGTTCTCTGCCACCCCCTGCGAACCCTTTCCCATCCCTTTCTCACCTGTCAGTCTGGGGCGAGCGGGTACTGGTCTCTGCTCTCCCACAACCAACCCCACCCCCTCAGCTCCCAGACGTCGGCCACAGGAGGGTCTCCGGGAGGCGTGGAGGGTCCCGGCTCCTCTTCTCTCCCACTCGGAGCGTGATGGGCTCATGGCGAGGGCGGGCTTTTCCGGAGAAGCTCCCTGCCTCTCCGTGTGGGATTCCTCCCGGGGGACGGGCCACACGTTGGGCTGAGGGGCCTCATTATGTCTTGTTTGGGGCTTGCTTACCGGGAGCCCGGCATCGCTCAGGCCCCGGCCCCTCAGATGCGGTAGCGGCCCTGTCCCAGGTGACCACCCCATGAGGATCACGTGACCCACAGGCCAGATTCCTCTCACGGGGAGGAATTTCAGTCACACCGTGAAGACTGCGAAGCGTCTAACGTGAATGCTACGTTGGGAAGGACACATTTCACCATTCCCATTTTACAGTTGAGGTCTCTGAGGCCCGGAAACGTTAAGTGAGTTCGTTAGCAGGCTACTGACTGAGCCAGAGCTAGGATCCAGGTTCTGGACTCCCTACCCCATTACGTTTTCCCCAGGCTGTGCTGGAGGGTGAAGGCGGCCATCTTAGGGGGATACACCAGGCCTCTCCATTCTTGGTCCAACACTTCTAACATTCCCTTTCTAGCTCCACTGACCACACCCTGCCCTTTCCACAACTGTCCTAGACAATGAGCCCTCTGGCATTTACTACCCCTAGGCCCAGAATAATAATGATAATAACAATACTAATGATAATAATAACAATAATAATGATGATAACAATAATAACGGTATTTGTTAAGCGTTTATTATGTGCCAGGCACTGTACTAAGCCCGGGGGTGGATCCAAACAAATCAGGTTGGACACAGTGCCTGTCCCACGTGGGGCTCACAGTCTCAATCTCCATTTTACAGGTGAGGGAAGTGAAGGACAGAGAAGTTAAGTGACTTGCCCGAGGTTACACAGCAGATAAGTGTCTTATCCTCCCTGTCCTCCATAGACAACTCCGTCTCTCCTCCTTCACTAGCCTCTCTCCCTCACCAGCTTCTCAGCCTTCCAAACCAATCGACTGAATTTACTGAGGGCTTTTTTCTGTTTTTTTATGGTATTTGTTGTTAAGCACCTACTGTGTGTCGGGCACTGTACTGCACCGTACTGTGCTGGGGTGGAGACAAGCTAATCTTATTGGACCCAGTTCGTGTCCCACGTGGGGCTCACCGCCTTAATCCCTGTTTTACAGATGAGGGACCCGAGGCCCAGAGAAGCGAAGTGACTCCCCTCAGGTCACACAGCCGGTAAGTGGCAGAACTGGGATTCGAATCCAGATCCTTTTAACCCCTAGACCCAGGTGCTGCCCACTAATCCATGCTGTTTCTGCTTATTGCGTGCACAGCACTGAACTAAATGCTTGGGAAAGTACAATAGTTGATAGTTCCTAAGTTGGAAAGTTGGTAGATATTTGCCCTGCCCACATGGAGTTTACAGTCTTCAAGGGGAGATGGGCATTAATATAGATTAGAGATAGGGGAAATTGTAGAGTATTGGGGAAGTCTGTAGAGGAGTAATTGTAGAATAATAGAGTAATAAGGGAAATATCCTCTCACATACTCCTATTCCCAGTCCCAGACGTCTGAAGGAGTGTGTCCTGCTGGATAAAAGCACTAGCTTCGAGGTCAGAGGACCTGGGTTCGAATCCTGGCTCTGCAACTTATCTGCTTCGTGATCTTGGGCAAGTCACTTTACCGCTCTGTACCTCAGGTCCTTCATCTGCAAAATAGGGATACAATCCATGTGCTCCCATCTACTTAGACTCAGAGAAGCAGCGTGGCTCAGTGGAAAGAGCCCGGGCTTGGGAG
The DNA here is from genome assembly GCF_015852505.1 of Tachyglossus aculeatus. Lineage (NCBI taxonomy): Eukaryota > Metazoa > Chordata > Mammalia > Monotremata > Tachyglossidae > Tachyglossus > Tachyglossus aculeatus. The sequence continues at coordinate 14,927,299 of NW_024044829.1, read as the reverse complement.
TCATGGGTTCGAATCCCGGCTCTGCCACTTGTCAGCTGTCTAACTTTGGGCAAGTCACTTCACTTCTTTGTGCCTCAGTTACCTCATCTGTCAAATGGGGATGAAAACTGTGAGCCCCACGGGGGCCAAACTAATCGTCTTGTATCCTCCCCAGTGCTTAGAACAGTGCTTTGCACATAATAAGTGCTTAACAAATGCCATTTGTTAAAGACTGTGAGCCCTATGTGGGACCAAATGATCTTCTGCTTTTAATAATATTCCAGTGCTTAGTACACATGGTAAGTGCTTAACAAATATCATTATTATTATTTTTATTATGGAAGCTCGTGTGGGCAGGGGTTGTATCTGTGAAATTGTTGTTTTGTACTCCCCCAACCGCTCAGTGCACCGTTCTGCACACAGTGAGCAGTCAATAAATATGATTGATTGATTGATGCCCTCTCCCTTTTATATCCCTTCCCTCTCCTACTCTGACACTCAGCCATTCCCCAGCTTCCAGAGGGTCTCTCACCCTCCCACCTCCCCATCTTCGGCCTCTCATGCCATCTCTCCACCTCCCGCCAAGGTCCAACGGCCACCCCTCGTTCTGCGGAAAGAGGGAGGAAAGAGGTCATCTTGGTTTCTATGAGCCCCCGCTCTGGGCAGAGTCTCGGTCTGGCTAACACCCGAGAGCATTCCCAGAGAAGTGGACCGCTTCCAAACTTTCCCTTCCCCGGGCTTCACTTCCAATCCACGTTAATCAGTCAAATAATCCAGCCATCACTGCTATTTATGAGCATAACCCAACTACTCTGTATCAGTAAGTCGGTCAGTAGTAGTTATTGAGTGCTTACTGTGTGCATAGCACTGTACGAAGCGATTAGGAGAGTCCAATGTGACACATTCCCTGCTAACAACGAGTTTATAGTCTAAAGAGCCAGTCAGTCTAGAGAAGCAGCATGGCTCAAGGGAAAGAGCACGGGCTGGGGAGCTAGAGGTCATGGGTTCTAATCCCGGCTCCTCCACTTGTCAGCTATGTGACCTTGGGTAACTAATCAATCAATCAATCGTTATTTATTGAGCGCTTACTGTGTGCAGAGCACTGTACTAAGCACTTGGGAAGTACAAGCTGGCAACATATAGAGACAGTCCCTAGAAACAGCGGGCTCACAGTCTAAGTCACTTCTCTTCTCTGGGCCTCAGTTCTCTCATCTGTAAATGACAGTCAAAGCAGAAGGAGAAACTTTCTACCCTGGGTGAAAGGATTCCCACCTAGGACCCTCCCCAGGGCTGCCTTCATGTCCCGGTTCCTCAGGCTGTAGATGAGGTGGTTCAGGGTGGGGGACACCACGACGTAGAACACAGACAGTACCATATCCAGAATAGGCCAGGAGCCCGATTGTGGTTTTAAATTAGCGAAGGCAGCCGTAGTGAAAAACACAGTCGTGACGATGAGGTGAGGCAGACAGGTGGAGAAGGCCTTGGCCCGGCCCTCGGAGGCTGGCATCCTCAGCACGGCCCAGAAGATGCGTACGTACGAGACAAGGATGCTAACCAGGCAGACGATACCAAGACAGGCGCTGATGGCTAAGATCACATCGAAGGGGATGTGTATTTTAGAGCAGGAGAACTTCATTATGGAGGAGAAATCACAGAAGAATTGGGAGACCTCCTCGGAACCGCAGAAGGGCTCGGAGAAGTTCCCAGCTGAGGGCATCGCTGCTATGAGACTCCCACTGAACCAGGAAGCCGCCACCATCTTCCCACAGGCCCCTCGGTTTATGATGACCTCATAGTGCAAGGGACGGCAGATGGATACGAAGCGGTCGTAGGACATCGCCATGAGGAGGAACAGCTCTGAGGTGGCAAACAGGACCACCGAGAAGACCTGGGAGGCACAGCCCAAGAAGGAGATGGATCTACGGTTCATCAGTGAGTTGTGGATGGATTTGGGGACGGAGACGGAGATGAGGCAGAGGTCGATGAAGGACAGGTTCCTGAGGAAGAAGTACATGGGGGTGTGGAGGCGCTGGTCGAGGGCGGTGACGGTGACGATGAGGAGGTTCCCCATCAGGGCCGCCAGGTAGACCAGGAGGAACATCACGGCCAGGGCCAGCTGCAGCTCCCGAACCTCCGAGAATCCCAGGAGCAGGAATTCCGTCACCTTGGTGACACTGAACATTTCCTGGAGATTTCTGAGACCATCTACAGGGACAAGGAAGAGCTTAGAATCTGGCTGGGGTGACAGCCTTTTAGACTGTGAGCCCACTGTTGGGTAGGGACTGTCTCTATATGTTGCCAACTTGTACGTCCCAAGCGCTTAGTACAGTGCTCTGCACACAGTAAGCGCTCAATAAAGACGATTGATTAATTGATTGACAGGAAAAAATTATAACGGGCACGCGGGTGAAGGAAAGGTTCTTTGCACACAGTAAGCGCTCAATAAAGATGATTGAATTCAAGCAATCAACGGTATTTATTGAGTGTTTACTGATGATGATGGCATTTGCTAAGCACTTACTATGTACAAAGCACTGTTCTAAGCGCTGGGGGGTTACAAGGTGATCAGGTTGTCCCACGTTGGGCTCACATTCTTAATCCCTATTTTACAGATGAGGTGACTTAGGCTCAGAGAAATTAAGTGACTTGCCCAAGGTCACACAGCAGACGTGGCGGAGCAGGAATTAGAACCCATGACCTCTGCCTCCCAAACCCGTGCTCTTTCCATTGAGCCACGCTGCTTATTTAAGCGCCTAGGAGAGTTCAAGACAACATTCCCTCCCCACATGGAATATCAGCACTGCCAAGTGGAAAAAGCATGGTCCTGGGAGTCAGACGATTTGGGTGATATTCCCAGCTTCACTACTTTTCTGCTGTACGACCTCAGGCAAGTCACGTCACTTCTCTGTGTCTCAGTTACCTCATCTGTAAAATAGAATTTAAGACTGTGAGCCCTAGGAGGTAGAGGGGCTTTATCTGACCCGAGAACTAATATCTATACCAGCGCTTAATACCGTGCCTGGCACATAGTAAGTGCTTAACAAAGACCATTTTAAAAATTGCCACACACTCACAATGAGGTCGAGAGCTTTAGTACAGCAGTTTGCACATAGTAAGGGTTCAATAAATACGATTGAATGAATGAAAGAACCAATGTTCCCCTCTCAGGCCCCTTGGAACCCAGAGATGCTTCCGAGCCGTGAGAATTAGCGACAGAGGCAGGGGCAGAGGATGGCTATCTGAAAATAAAAATTCATTCATTCATTCATTCAATCGTATTTATGGAACGCTTCCTGTGTGCAGAGCACTGTACTAAGCGCTTGGGAAGTACAAGTTGGCAACATCTAGAGACGGTCCCTACCCGACAACGGGCTCACAGTCTAGAAGGGGGAGACAGACAGCAAAACAAAACATGTGGACAGGTGTCAAGTCGTCTGAACAAATAGAATTAAAGCTAGATGCACATCAGTAACAGAATAAATAGAATAGTCAATATGTACAAGTAAAATAAATAGAGTAATAAATCTGTACAAAAATATATACAGGTTCTGTGGGGAGGGGAAGAAGGAAGGGCAGGGGGGTATGGGAAGGGGAGGAGGAGAGGAAAGAGGGCTCAGTCTGGGAAGGCCTCCGGGAGGAGGTGAGCTCTCAGTAGGGCTTTGAAGGGAGGAAGAGAGCTAGCTTGGCAGATGTGCGGAGGGAAGTCATTTCAGGCCAGGGGGTGGACATGGGCCAGGGGTCGACGGTGGGACAGGCGAGAACGAGGCCCAGTGAGGAGGTTAACGGCAGAGGAGTGAAGTGTGTGGGCTGGGCTGGAGAAGGAGAGAAGGGAGGAGAGGGAGGAGGGGGCGAGGTGATGGAGAGCCTTGAAGCCGAGAGTGAGGAGTTTTTGCTTGATGTGTAGGTTGACTGGCAGCCACTGGAGATTTTTGAGGAAGGTAGTAACATGCTCAGAGTGTTTCTGTACAAAGATGATCTGGGCAGCAGCATGAAGTATAGACTGAAGTGGGGAGAGACAGGAGGATGGGAGATCAGAGAGGAGGCTGATGCAGTCATCCAGTCGGGATAGGATGAGAGATTGAACCAGCAAGGAAGCCGTTTGGATGGAGAGGAAAGGGCGGATCTTGGCGATGTTGCAGAGGTGAGACTGGCAGGTTTTGGCGACGGATTGGAGGTGAGGCGTGAACGAGAGAGCAGAGTCCAGGATGACACCAAGGCTGCGGGCTTATGAGACGGGAAGGATGGTAGTGCCGTCTACAGTGACGGGAAAGTCAGGGAGAGGGCAGGGTTTGGGAGGGAAAATAAGGAGTTCAGTCTTGGACATATTGACTTTTAGAAGGCGGGCAGACATCCAGATGGAGATGTCCTGAAGGCAGGAGGACACCCGAGCCTGAATGGAGGGAGAGAGAGCAGGGGCAGAGATGTAGATTTGGGGGTCATCAGCGTAGAGATGATAGTTGAAGCCGTGGGAGCGAATGAGTTCACCGAGGGAGTGTGCATACCTAGAGAACAGAAGGGGACCAATAACTGACCCTTGAGGAACCCCTACAGTAAGGGAATGTGAGGGGGAGGAGGAGCCCGCAAAGGAGACTGAGAAAAATAAACAGTACACGAAGGAATCAGACCAGGAGGGAATGGACCTGCTGAAAATGGGGAGGTCCCGGATAAACAGTCACCTCCAGGTTCTTGTCTTAATTTCCTGTGTTGGAGATATCTTCTGGATTAGAGGAGCAGCGTGGTCTAGTGGATAGAACCCAGACCTGGGAGTCAAAACAACCTGGGTTCTAATCCCGGCTCCACCACCTGTCCGCTGTGTGATCTTGGGCAAGTCACGTCACTTCTCTGAGCCTCAGTTCCCTCATCTGTCAAATGGAGATGAAGACCGTGAACCCCACGTGGGACAGGGAATGTGTCTTACCTGATTTTGCTGTATCCATCCCAGCATTTAGTACAGTGTCTGCCACATGGTAAGTACCTAGCAAATACAACAATTATTATTATTATTATTGTTATAGTCCAAAAGGCCCCATCTAGTATGGGGTCTGAACTGACTGACAGGATTGCCCTCAGCCCACCTAGGTCCACTCTGCTTCCATCCCCCAAGCAAAATCTGAAACGTGTCGGATTCCTCTTCACCCCTTATTTTTAGATTCCGAGCCCCTGTTTGGGCGGGGACTTACCCAATCTTTTCTTTTAGAGCTTTTTGTACAGCGCTCTGCACATCATAATGGCTCAATAAACGCCATCGGGTAGCAGAAATAACCAGCTCTGTCAGGGGATATGGAGACTGCTCTCCTCGGAACATTTCTAACCGATTCGACCCCGTCCATCCCCGCCACCCACCCGGGAGATCCGGCGGATGGAGAGAGATGGAGACGCCAGGAGGAAAGAATTGTGTTACGTGTGGAGATGTGGGGAGACGGGGGAGCTTTCTCTCTTTCTCTGTCACCGCCCGCACGCCCGTGAACGCTTTCCCATCCGTGTTCTCTCCAGACCGGACTTACTGGTCAATCTGGGGGGAGCGGGAGCTGGTCTCTGCTGTCCTACAACCATCCCCGTCCCCTCAGCTTCCGGACGTCGGCCACAGGAGGGTCTCCGGGAGATGTCGAGGGTCCCGGCTCCTCTTGCCTCCCGCTCGGAACGCGACGGGCTCTCGGTGAGGCCGGGCCTTTCTGGAAATACTCCCTGCCGCTCCGTTTAGGAGTCCTCCCGGGGGACGGGCCACACGTTGGGCTGAGGGGCATATTATATTCTGTTTGGGGCTGGCTTCCCTAGGGGCCCGCGTCCCTGGGGCCTGGCCCTCAAGACCATCCCATGGGGAACACGTGACCCTTCACACTGACGTGTGTCTCACACGGAGGAACTCCAGTCAGCCTCACTGCGGTCACTATTTTCTTCCTCCAAACCTTCTTCCTAGTCTGATCTGGGGTTCACTTTTGGTCTCAGCCATTTGCTTCCTCTCTCTCCTTCTCCTCCACACCCCATGACCTACTCTCGGTTTTGCCCAGGCTCTGGCTTGGAAGGTCCAATTCGGCAACGGATAGAGACAATCCCTACCCCACAACGGGCTCATAGTCGAGAAGGGGGGAGGCAGACCACAAAACAAAACAGGGAGACAGGCATCGACAGCATCAAAATAAAATAGAATTATAGATACATACACATCGTTTATAAAATAAATAGAATAATAAATATGTACAGATATACAGATAGACACCAGTGCTGTGTCGCGGGGAGGGAGGGAGTAGGGGCGATGGTGAGGGAAGGAACAGCAGAGGAAAAGGGGGACTCAGTCTGGGAAGGACTCCTGGAAGAGGTGAGCTCTCAGTAGGGCTTTGAAGGGAGGAAAAGAGATAGTTTGGCGGATGCGAGGAGGGAGAGCATTCCAGGGCACAGGTAGGACGTGGGCTGGGGGTCGACGGTGGGACGGGTGAGAACGAGGCCCAGTGAGGAGGTAAGCGGCGGCACAGGAGCAGAGGGTGCGGGCTGTGCTTTGATTTATTTTAATCCTGTCTACCCCTCGAGGCCATAAGCATGTTGCGAGCGGGGAACGTGTCTACCAAAAGGCAGAGTGGATCGCGCACCGACCTAGGAGTCAGAAGGTCATGAGTTCTAATCCCGGCTCTGCCACGCATCTGCTGTGTGACCTTGGGCAACTCTCTCGACTTCTCTGTGCCTCATTTACCTCCTCTGCAAAATGGGGTTTGAGGATGTGAGCCCCACGTGGGACAGGGACTGCGTCCAACCCGATTGGCTTGTCTCCATCCCAGCGCTTAGTACAGTGCCTGGAATACAGTAAGCACTTAACAAATGCCACAATTATCATTATTGCTCTCCCATGACCTTGGTATTGTGCTCTGCACAGAGTAAGCACTTAATATATACCATTGACCAATTGATTAATTAGGAGAATGAGGTTCTAACTCCAGCCCGTCTACTGAACGAAGCCTTGATTTCCCTATCTGGAAACTGGGGACAAAATATCAGCTTTTCCTCCCTCCTAGATAGTGAGCCCCGTGTGGACGAGGGAGTTGTGTGTGATCTGATTATCCTAGATCTACTCACCTTAACACGGTGAGTATTTGTTGAGTACTTACTGCGTGCAGAGCACTGTATTAAGCGGTTGGGAGAGCACAACACAACAGAATTAGCAGATACGTTCCCTGACCATAAGGAGCTGACAGTGTAGAGATAGTAAATAGATATAGAGAAACAGCGTGGCTCAACGGAAAGAGCCCGAGCTTGGGAGTCAGAGGTCTTGGGTTCTAATCCCGGCTCGGCCACTAAAGTCAGCTGTGTGACTTTAGACAAGTTACGTCACTTCTCTGGGCCTCAGTTCCCTCATCTGGAAAATGGGGATGAAGACTGGGAGCCCCCTGTGGAACAACCTGATCACCTTGTATCCCCCCCAGCGCTTAGAACAGGGCTTTGCACATAGTAAGAGCTTAACAAATACCATTATTAAAATTATATAGGGATAGATATACATATAGAGATAGAGATAGATATAGGTATCTCTACAATATCCTATACGAAGAAGCAGCATGGCCTAGAGAAGCAGCGTGGCTCAGTAGAAAAGAGCTGGGCTTTGGAGTCAGAGGTCAGAGGTTCAAATCCCAGCTCCTCCAATTGTCAGCTGTGTGACTTTGGGCAAGTCACTTGATTCTCTGTGCTTCAGTTCCGTCATCTGTACAATGGGATTAAGACTGTGAGCCCCACGTGGGACAACATGATCACCTTGTAACCTCCCCAGCGCTTAAAAAGTGCTTTGCACGTAGTGAGCGCTTAATAAATGTTATTATTATTATTATTATTATTATTATTATTATTATTAGTGGCAACAAGATTGGGGAGTCAGAGAATGTGGGTTCTAATCCTGGCTCTGCCACTTCTCTGCTGTGTGACCTTGGGCAAGTCACTTCACTTCTCCGTGACTCAGTTACCTCAACTGCGAAATGGGGATTTAAACTGTGAGCCCCATGTGGGACAGGGACGGTGTCTGACCCGATTAGCTTGCTTCTATCCCAGCGCTTAGAACAGTGCCTGGCACATAGTAAGCATTTAGGGAATACCATAAATAATTAGAAGACATATAACCCCATATCTAACCCCTGTCTCCAAGGAGCAAATAGTTTACTGGAAGAGAAGCAGTATGGACTAATGGAAAGAGCATCCCAGCTCTGCCCCTTGCCTGCTGTGGGACCTTGGGCATGTCATTTCACTTCTCTGCGCCTCAGTTCCCTCAACTGAAAAACAGGAATTCAATGATTAGACTGTGAGCCCCGTGTGGAAAACAGACGTGTCTGACCCCAGCACTTAGAACGGTGCTCATCACATAGTAAGCACTTTAACAAATATTCCCCAAAAAAACAGAGCGAGCAGGGTAAAGGAGCATGTAGCAGGAAGTTGTAAAATGGATCAGGAGGAAATAAATAAATAATTGCAGTGCAAGTAAATACGCAGATACATACTGATAGAATAATAATAATGATGGCATTTGTTAAGCGCTTACTATGTGCAAAGCACTGTTCTAAACGCTGGGGGGATACAAGGTGATCACGTTGTCCCACGTGGGGCTCACAGTCTTAATCCCCATTTTACAGATGAGGTAACTGAAGCATAGAGAAGTGAAGTGACTTGCCCAAAGTCACAAAGCTGATAAGTGGAAGAGGCGGATTAGAACTCACGACCTCTGATTCCCAAACCCAGGCTCTTTCCACTGAGCCACGCTGTTTCTCTATAAATAGAAAGTAGCTCTATATATGCTCAGGATAGGAATAGAGCTCATAACAGGTAAGAGAAGTGTTAAATTGACTAAGTTGTGGGGTGAGGCGATTTCATCAGGAAAACGTCTCAGAGGAGGTGGGATTTTAGGGAGTCTTGGAAGGTAAAGGATTTCGAAGGGAGGGAGTTCCAGGTTAGGGAAACAGTAGCATGATCTGGAGAAGGGTGGAGGGTCAGAGTTGGGAGGCAAGAGCTAGCTACAGTTGGAGGGTGTTCTTGGGAAGAGGATTGAAACGTGTGAGGCGGGGGAACGGTTGGGTGGGTTGGGGAGACCTGCTGAGACGCTTTTAAGCCAGTGGTCAAGAGTTGCTGGGGAGAATCCAATACAACAGAGTTGGCGGACACGTTTCCCAACCACAACAAGTCTACCATCTAGAGGGTGAGAGGGACATTAATATAAATACATAATTAATAGTCTGTAATTTAAATATATGTATATAAATGCTGAGGGGATAAGGGTGAGACAAAGGGTCAGCCCCCCCAAATGTCCCAGATCCAAGTGCTAAGATGATGGAGAAGGGAGAGAGAACCAGGAAAAAGAGGGCTCATTCGGGAAAGGCCTCTTAGAGATGGGACCTTAATGAGACTTCGAAGATGGAGAGAGTGGTGTTCTGGTGTCTGTGGCTGACGAGTTCCAGGCCAGGGGCGGGATGTGGGAAAGATGAGAACGGGGCACGATGAGAAAGCTGGCATTAGGGGGCGAAGGGTGAGGGCTGTACTGGAGTAGGGCAAGACGAACGTGAAAGCTACTGACCCAGGAAATCAGGAAGACCAGGGCGTTTACAGACTGGCCTAACCTCCTCGACGTCATCCTGTGAGGTAGAAGCCACCAAGGGCCTGAAGGAGGCCGGAGAGCCCATCCCACGATGCACACAGACTCCTTGCCCTCGTCTCCTCTTGAGAATCTCCCACAGATAATAATGATGGTATTTAAGCGCTTACTATGTGCAAAGCACTGTTCTAAGCGCTGACTGTTCTAAGCGCTGGGGGGATACAAGGTGATCAGTTTGTCCCCCGTGGGGCTCACAGTCTTCATCCCAATTTTACAGTTGAGGGAACTGAAGCACAGAGAAGTGAAGTGACTTGAGTCACACAGCTGACAGATGGCCCAGGAGCTTTGGGAAAGAAAGAAGACATCACCATCTGGAGGGCCTCCCAGCTCCTTGCGACAGAGATCGGGGCTTGGGTTTTAGTTTCCAAGCACTTCATACAGTACACTGCAGATTGTAAGCACCTCAAGGGCAGAAATCGCTCTACTTCATCAATTCTACTCTCCAAACCACTTAGTAGAGGTCTCTGCAAACAAAAAGTGCTCAGAAATTATCCACTAGGTCACACTGAGAAGTAGCGTGGCCTAGTCGATAGAGACCGGGCCTGGGAACCAGAAGGATCTGGGTTTTTTTTAATGGCATTTAGTAAGGGCTTGCTACGTGCAAAGCACAGTTCTAAGCACTGGGGAAGTTACAAGGTGATCAGGTTGTCCCACGGGGGGCTCACAGTCTTCATCCCCATTTTACAGATGAGGTCACTGAGGCACAAAGAAGTTAAGTGACTTGCCCAAAGTCACACAGCTGACAATTGGCGGAGCCGGGATTTGAACCCATGACCTCTGACTCCAAAGCCAGTGCTCTTTCCACTGAGTAACGCTGCTTCTCCATTCTAATTAGTCCGTTCCAATCCTGACTCTGTCTGACTTTGACTGAATCCGACCTGATTATCTTGTATGTATCCCAAGGTTGAGAACTGTGCTTAGCACATAGTAAGGGCTTAACAAATACCACAGTTTTCATTCTTATTATTATCCCCGTGATGGTCAAAGTGCTTAGCACAGAGTAAGACCTGCCATGTCTTACTTTATTCATCTCCCCTCCCAGCCCCACAGCACTTATGACCATATCTGAAATTTCTTTATTTATTCATTTTTTAATGGCATTTATTAAGCGCTTACTATGTTGTCAGTCACCCCTTCTAGACCGTAAGCTCATTGTGGGCAGAGAATATATGTGTTTAATGTTATGTCATACTCTCCCAAGCGCTTAGTACTGAGCTTTGCACACAGTAAGCACTCAATGAATACGATTGAATGAAAACATGAATGAATGAAAGTGCTTAGTAGAGTACTCGGCACATAGTAAGCACTGAATAATAATAACAATGGTATTCCTTAAGCGCTTACTATGTGCCTTGCACTGTTTTAAGCACTGGGGGAGATACAAGGTGATCAAGTTATCCCACGTGGGGGGCTCACAGTCTTAATCCCCATTTTACAGATGAGGTGAACTGAGGTACAGAGAAGTGAAGTGACTCGCCGAAGGTCACACAGCAGACAATAATAATAATAATAATAATGGTATTTGTTAAGCGCTTACTATGTGCAAAGCACTGTTCTAAGCGCTGGGGGGGATACAAGGTGATCAGGTTGTCCCACGTGGGGCTCACAGTCGTAATCCCCATTTTACAGATGAGGTAACTGAGGCACAGAGAAGTTAAGTGACTTGCCCAGAGTCACACAGCTGACAAGTAGTAGAGTCGGGATTAGAACCCACGACCTCTGACTCCGAAGCCCGGGCTCTTGCCACTAGGCCACTCTGCTTCTCTTCATATCCACCAGACAGTGACTCTCCCCCCTTTCAAAGCCTTATTGAAGGCTCATCTCCTCCAAGAGGCCTTCTCTGACTGCCCTCCTTTCCTCTTCTCCCACTCCCTTCTGCGTTGTCCTGACTTGATCACTTTCCGCATCCCCCCTCCCAGCCCCACAGCACTGATAATAATAATAATAATGATGGTATTTATTAAGCACTTACTATGTGCAAAACACTGTTCTAAGCGCTGGGGAAGATACCAGGTGATCAGATAGTCCCACGGAGGGCTCCCAGTCTTCATCCCCATTTTACAGATGAAGGAATTGAGGCACAGAGAAGTGAAATGACTTGTCCAAAGTCACACAGCTGACAAGCGGCGGAGCCGAGATTTGAACCCATGCCCTCTGACTCCAAAGCCCGGGCTCTTTCCACTGAGCCACGCTGCTTCTCTGCTTCACTGAAGTTCGCATCTATCATTTATTTATATTAATATCTGCCTCCCTCTCTAGACTGTAAACTCGTTGTGGGCAGGAAATCTGACTGTTTATTGTTATATTATCCTCTCCCAAGCACTTAGCATGGTGCTCTGCACACAGCAAGCGCTCAATAAATACATCGAATCTCGGCTCCGCCACTTAGTTGTGTGACCTTGGCCGAGCCACTCAACTTCTCTGTGCCTCAGTTACCACATGTGTAAAATGGGGATGAAGACTGTGAGCCCCACCTGGGACAACCTTATCACCTTGTAACCTTCACAGCGCTTAGAACAGTGTTTTGCACATAGTAAGCGCTTAACAAATACCATTATTACTATTATTATTATTATTTGACCAACTGACTGACCACTCTAAGAGGTAAGAGTAAGAAAAAGACCGACATCATATCCTGATGAGAGTTCGACCCTCTCCCACTCGTCATGAGACTGTGAACCCCACATGGGACAGGCACTGTGTCCAAGTCAATTTGCTCCTATCCACCTCAGCGCTTAGTACAGTACCTGACAAGTAGTAAGCGCTTAACAGATACCATTATTATTATTATTATTATTATTATTATCATTGTTATTATTAATGGCTCTAACGATCACGTCGTCCCGCTCCAGTCCAGTCTCCCCTCAGCCTCTCCCAGAGTCCTCCACTCCCGGGACCGGGAACCAGAGGCAGTCAACAGCCAACCAAGAAACCGAGGAAATCCCAGGGCGGAATTCTATAATCCCGCCTCCTAATTGCCCTCTGAGGCCCAACATGGAAGCAGCAGACCCATCCCCCGTAGGGGCATCCCCAAGCCTTGCCTCTGTACTCCGGAAACTTCGTATCCGCGACAAACAAATCAGTCGTTTACTTAAGCAGGAGTGAGAAGCCAACTACATGACAGGTGGGCTCTGTGGCTGATTCCAGAGGAAGCCGAGACTCTGATTTATTCTCCGTTATTCTCCCGCGGCAGGACCACCTACCCCAAATAGCCGCCCCTGAGGAATGCACTTGTAAGTGGCTACTTTTTTTTCTTGGTTTTTAATGGTATTTGTTAAGTGCTTTCTATGCGCCCTGCTAAGTGCGGGGGTAGATGCAAGATAATCAGGTGGGACTCAGTCCCTGTCCCACGTGGAACTCACAGAGGGAGGACAGTCACTGAATCCCCATTTTAGAGAAGAAGAAGAAACAGTTGCACGAAGTAAATTGACTTGTCCAACGTCACAGAGCAGGCAAGAGGCAGAGCTGGAATTAGAACTCAGTCCTCCGACTCCCAGGCCCGGGATTTTCCCACTAGGCCCCGCGAGGAATGATAATTCCTCCCTCTCCCTAGCTCACAGGGTTGTCGTAAGGTCAAAGATAGGATGAACAACTGGAAAAGGCTTTAGAAAAGTGCTACGTAATACCCATAATAATTGCAATGCACTCTATACTCAATCGTATTTATTCATTCGAGTGCTTACTGTGTGCAGAGCACTGTACTAAGCGCTTGGGACAAACAAGTCGGCAACATATAGAGACGAACCCTACCCGACAACGGGCTCACGGTCTAGAAGGGGGAGACAGACAACAAAATGCTGTGTGACCGTGGGCAAGCCACTTGACTTCTCTGTGCCTCAGTTCCCTCATCTGTAAAATGGGGATTAAGACCGGGATCCCCATGTCGGACAGGGACTGGGCCCAACCTGATTAGCTCATATCTGCCCCCGCACTTAGTTCAGTGCCTGGCACAGAATAAGCACTTAACTAATACCATGAGAAGAATGATAATAATAATGTTGGTATTTGTTAAGTGCTTACTATGTGCAAAGCACTGTTCTAAGCGCTGGGGTAGATACAATAGTAATAATACTAAAAATGGCATTTATTAAGCGCTTACTATGTGCAAAGCACTGTTCTAAGCACTGGGGGGAATACAAGGTGATCAGGTTGTCCCACGTGGGGCTTACAGTCTTCATCCCCATTTTACAGATTAGGCAATTGAGGCACAGAGTAGTTAAGTGACTTGCCCAAAGTCACACAGCTGACAATTGGCGGAACCGGGATTTGAACCCGTGACCTCTGACTCCAAAGCCCGGGCTCTTTCCAATGAGCCAGGTAATCAGGTTGTCCCACGTGGGGCTCACAGGCTTCATCCCCATTTTACAGATGAGGGAACTGAGGCCCAGAGAAATGAAGTGACTTGCCCAAGGTCACACATCTGACAAGTGACAGAACCGGGATTAGGACCCATGACCTCCGGCTCCCCAGCCCGGGCTCTTGCCACTGAGCTACGCTGCTTCTCTATGACTCTATCTGTATGAAATCTGTTGGCCTGGAGAGAATTATCCTGTTCATAGAATTACCCACTTTTAGTATTGTTATTTTTATTTCTATTTGGTATAATTATTAACATTTTGGTATTTGTTAAGCATTTCTTATGTGCCAAGCACTGTACGACGCGCTGGATTAGAAACAAAATAATCAGGTCAGACAACAGTCCCTGACCTACATGGGGCTCACCAGTCTAAAGGGAAGGGAGAGGAAGGTATTTGGGGGATCTTTTTAAGGTATTTGTTAAGCACTTACTATGCGCCAAGAACTGTGCTAAATCCTGGGTTAGATACAAGCTAATCAGGGATATTTAATTCCCATTTCACAGATGAGAAAACATGACAGGCAGAGTCATCGTCATGTGCGGAGAGGTTGGAGGGCAATGTCTCCTATTGGAAAGAAGACCGGACTCAAAGTCACGAAACCTGACCTGTAATCTCCAAAGCCCGGGCTTTGAAGTCAGAGGTCATGGATTCAAATCCCGACTCCGCAAATTGTCAGCTGTGCGACTTTGGGCAAGTCACTTCACATCTCTGGGCCTCAGTTACCTCATCTGTAAAATGGGGATGAAGACTGTGAGCCCCCCGTGGGACAACCTGATCACTTTGTAACCTGCCCAGCACTTAGAACAGTGCTTTTCACATAGTAAGCGCTTAAGAAATGCCTTCATTATTATGACCTCGGGCAAGTCACTTAACTTCTCTGGGCCTCGGTTTCCTCGCCTGCAAAATGGGGATAATAGGAGATAAAAGCCCTGCTCTCCCTCTCTCTTCCGAGCCCACTGTGGGACGGGGACTGTGTCTGACCTGATTTTCTTGTATATTTTTAGTAGTATTTTTTAAGTGCTTTCTTTGTGCCAGGCCTGTTCTAAGCGTTGGGGTAGTTAGAAGGTTACAATATCCATGTACCGCATGGGGCTCATTTTACAGATGAGACAACTGAGGTGCAGAGAAGTGAAGTGATTTGCCCAAAGTCACACAGCAGACAAGTGACGGAACCAGGGTTAGAACTATAGTCCTTCTGACTCCCAGGCTGCTTGGCAAATAGTGAATGTTTAACCAATACCACAATTATTCTTACTATAAAGGTACTCTTGGGCCAGATTTGATTAACTGGGGCCAGATTTGATTATCTTCTATCTTCCCCAATGCTCAGTACAGTTCTTAGCATAGTAAGTGCTTAACAAATACCATAATTATACTATCATCATCAATATCGATGGTATTTGCTGAGCACTTACTGTGAGTACAGCACTGTACTAAGCGCCTGGGACAGCACCGTATAACAGAGGTGGTAGACACATTCCTTGCCCACGAGGAGTTTACAATCTAGAGGGGGAGACAGACATGACTATAAAGCCCATTGTTGGGTAGGAACCGTCTCTCTAGGTTGTCAACTTGTACTTCACAAGCGCTTAGTACAGTGGAAGAAGAAGGAGAAGGAGAAGAAGAAGAAGAAGAAGAAGAAGAAGAAGAAGAAGAAGAAGAAGAAGAAGAAGAAGAAGAAGAAGAAGAAGAAGAAGAAGAAGGAGAAGAAGAAGAAGAAATAAAAAATCTCCTCAAAACTCTCCAGTGGCTACCAATCAACCTACGCATCAGGCAGAAACTCCTCACCCTCGGCTTCAAGGCTCTCCATCACCTCGCCCACTGCTACCGCACCTCCCTTCTCTCCTTCTACAGCCCAGCCCGCATCCTCTGCTCCTCTGCCGCTAATCTCCTCACTGTGCCTCGTTCTCGCCTGTCCCGCCGTCGACCCCGGGCTCACGTCATCCCCCTGGCCTGGAATGCCCTCCCTCCCCACATCCGCCAAGCTAGCTCTCTTCCTCCCTTCAAGGCCCTACTGAGAGCTCACCTCCTCCAGGAGGCCTTCCCAGACTGAGCCCCCTCTTTCTTCTCCCCCTCTTCTCCCTCTCCATCCCCCCGCCTTACCTCCTTCCCTTCCCCACAGCACCTGTATATATGTATATAGGTTTGTACATATTTATTACTCTATTTATTTATTTATTTTACTTGTACATATCTATTCTATTTATTTTATTTTGTTAATATGTTTTGTTTTGTTTTCTGTCTCCCCCTTCTAGACTGTGAGCCCACTGTTGGACTCCCTCTATGTGTTGCCAACTTGTACTTCCCAAGCGCTTAGTACAGGGCTCTGCAAACAGTAAGCGCTCAATAAATACGATTGATTGATTGATTGATTGAAGTAGAAGAAGAAGATGGCTTAGTGGAAAGAGCCCGGGTTTGGGAGTTAGAGGACATGGGTTCTAATCCCGGCTCTGCCACTTGTCTGCTGTGTGATCTTGGGCAAGCCACTTTACTTCTCTGTGCCTCAGTTCCCTCATCTGTAAAAAGGGGGTTAAGACTGTGAGCCCCACGTGGGACAACCTGATTACCTTGTATCCCCCAAGCGCTTAAAGCAGTAATTGGCACATAGTAAGCACTTAATAAATACCATTAGTAGTAGTAGTAGGAGGAGTAGGAGTAGGAGTAGCAATAGTAGTAGTAAACTACTTCTGTTGTTTCATCAGTTTCTCTTAAGCAATTAATAAATACCATTATTATTAGTAGTAGTAGTAGTAATTTTAGTAGTAAACTACTTTTTTCCTCAGTTTCTCTGGTTTCCTCACTACTCCCAGGTGAACATCGCAAAAGGGCGGTTCCCAGAGCCAGGAATGACAGAGAAGACCAAAGAAGCAGCCAGCAGCTTTTCCCTTGATCTGGATCACCAGTTCTCCTTCTCCCCTTCCCCACCAGCTCTGCCCTTCTCCGTCAGCTCTCCCTTTCACCTTCACCACCGATTCTCCCTTTCCCCTTTCTCCCACCTATCTCCGCCCCAGCTCCCCCGCCTCATTCCACGGCCATCCGTCCCTGTCCCCTTCGGCATTCCCTGTCCGGTCCTCCGAAAGCCCGAAGAACCGCAGCGCCGTGTCCGAGTTCGTCATCCTGGGCCTTTTGAACCGCCCTGAGATGCAGCCCCTCCTCTTCGCCGTCTTCCTGTGCGTCTACCTGGTGGCCGTGCTGGGAAATGGTCTCATCATGGCCGCGGTCTCCCTCAGCGCGGCCCTGCACACGCCCATGTATGTCATGCTGCTGCCTCTGGTCCTGGTGGACGTCGTGTGCACCTCCTCCATCGTCCCCAAGATGCTGGAGACCACACTGGGGCCACGGAAGACCATCTCCTACAGCGGCTGCATGGCCCAGCTCCTCTTCTTCACCTGGTCTCTGGGGGCCGAGATGGTCCTCTTCACCGCCATGGCCTTCGACCGCTACGTGGCCATCTGTTTCCCCCTCTGCTATGCCGCCGTCAGGAGCCGGCGGACATGCTCCGCCCTCCTGGCCGCCATCCTCCTCGTCGCCGTCACCGACGCCTGGGTGTACACGGTCCTCGTCCTCCGGCTGACCTCCTGCGGGTCGGACGCCGTCGACCACTTCTTCTGCGAGATCCCCGCCCTGCTGGCCCTCTCCTGCAGCCCCGTCCGGGCCAACGAGGTGATGGTCTTCGTGGCCGACGTCGCCCTGGCCATGGGGGACTTCGTGCTGACCTACTTCTCCTACGGCTTCATCGTGGCCGCCATCCTCCACATCCGGTCGGCCGAAGGCAAGAGGAAGGCCTTCTCCATCTGCTCCTCCCACCTCTGCGTGGCCATCTACACCTACTTCCGGCCCGCCTCCTCCTACTCGTTCGACAGGGACAAGGTGGTGGCCGCCTTATACACGCTGGTCACGCCCACCCTAAACCCCATCGTCTATAGCCTCCACAACAGAGAGATCCAGGCGGGCATCCGGAAGGTCTTCTCCTCCCGGAAGTGCCGATAGGAATGATAATAGTCATTATTCTTATTTTGGTACTCGTGGAGAGCTTACTGTCTGCCGAGTGCCGTTCTAAATTCCGGGATAGATAAAAGTTGATCAGGTTTGACGCGGTCTCTGTCCCACATGGGGTTTACGATCTTAATCTTCATTTCCCAGATGAGGTAACTGAGCCCAGAAAAGTGAAGGGACTTGCCCAAAGTCACACATCTGACAAGCGACAGAGTTGGGATTAGAACCCGCATCCTTCTGAATACCAGGCCCGGGCTCTATCCACTAAGCCACATTGCTTCTCTGCAATGAGGGGGTGAGAGTTTCTTCTCCACCGCCACCTGGAGTAATTCATTCATTCAGTCGTATTTATTGAGCGCTTAATGTGTGCAGAGCACTGTACTAATGATAATGATAATGATAATAATAGTTTTTAAGCACTTACTATGTGCCAGACACTGTATTAAGCACCAGGGTAGATAGAAACAAATCGGGTTGGACACAGTCTCTGTCCCACTTGGGGCTCACAGTCTCAATCCCCATTTTACAGATGAGGTAACTGAGACCCAGAGAATAATGATACTAATAACTATTGCATTTGTTAAGCACTTCCTAAATGTCAGGCACTGAACTAAGCGCTAGGGTGGATACAAACAAATCCGTTTGGATACAGTCTGTCCCACTTGGGGCTTACAGTCTCAATCCCCATGTTATAGATGAGGTAACTGAGGCCCAGAGAATAATGATACTAATAACCTTTGTATTTGTTAAGCGCTTCCTATGTGCCGGGCACTGAACTAAGTGCTGGGGTGGATACAAGCAAATCGGGTTGGAGACAGTTCCTGTCCCACGTGGGGCTCAGAGTCTTCATCCCTATTTTACAGATGAGGTTACCGAGGCACAGAGAAGTGAAATGACTTGTCCAAGGTCGCACAGCAGATGAGTGGCAGAGCTAGGATTAGAACCTGGCTATCCGCTAAACCACGATGCTTCATGGAGGGGCATAAGGGACAACTAAATATTTTCCCACCCTAATAATAATGATAATAATAATCCTTAGTCCTTTGGAGTCTATGAAAGAGGATGGAGATGCACGCTGGCCATTATAATAATAATAATAATAATGGGGTTTGTTAAGCACTAATCACTGTTCTAAGCGCTGGGGGAGATACAAGGAAATCAGGTTGTCCCACGTGCCCCTGCCTTAGCCCCTATTTTACAGATGAGGGAACTGAGGCCCAAAGAATTGAAGTGACTTGCCCAAAGTCATACAGCTGTTAAGAACCCATGACCTCTGACGCCCAAGCCTGCACGCTTTCTAAACCACCCTGCTTCTCTATAAACTTTGTACTGTGCCAAGCACTGTTCTAAGGGCTGGGGCAGATACAAGGTCATCAGGTTGTCTCCTTGTCTTCGCTCCCAAAGCCTGCCCTCTCCCTGACTTTCCCATCTCTGTTGACGGCACTATCATCCTTCCCGTCTCACAAGCCCTCAACCTTGGTGTCATCCTCGACCCCGCACTCTCATTCACCCCTCACATCCAAGCCGTCACCAAAACCTGCCGGTGCCAGCTCCGCAACATTGCCAAGATCCGCCCTTTCCTCTCCATCCATACCGCTACCCTGCTCGTTCAAGCTCTCATCCTATCCCGTCTGGACTACTGCATCAGCCTTCTCTCTGATCTCGTGTCTCTCCCCACTTCAATCCATACTTCATGCTGCTGCCCGGATTATCTTTGTCCAGAACCGCTCTGGGCAGGTTACTCCCCTCCTCAAAAATCTCCAGTGGCTACCAATCAATCTGCGCATCAGGTAGAAACTCCTCACCCTGGGCTTCAAGGCTCTCCATCACCTCGCCCCCTCCTACCTCACCTCCCTTCTCTCCTTCTACAGCCCAGCCCGCACCCTCCGCTCCTCTTCCGCTAATCTCCTCACCGTACCTCGTTCTCGCCTGTCCCTCCATCGACCCCCGGCCCACGTCATCCCCTGGGCCTGGAATGCCCTCCCTCTGCCCATCCGCCAAGCTAGCTCTCTTCTTCCCTTCAAGGCCCTACTGAGAGCTCACCTCCTCCAGGAGGCCTTCCCAGACTGAGCCCCTTCCTTCCTCTCCCCCTCGTTCCCCTCTCCATCCCCCCATTTTACCTCCTTCCCTTCCCCACAGCACCTGTATATATGTATATATGTTTGTACATATTTATTACTCTATTTATCCATTTATTTATTTTACTTGTACATATCTATTCTATTTATTTTATTTTGTTAGTATGTTTGGTTTTGTTCTCGCCCTTTTGTTCTCGTCTGTTTCCCCCTTTTAGACTGTGAGCCCACTGTTGGGTAGGGACTGTCTCTATATGTTGCCAACTTGTACTTCCCAAGCGCTTAGTACAGTGCTCTGCACACAGTAAGCGCTCAATAAATACGATTGACTGATCAGGTTGTCCCATGTGGGGCTCACAGTCTTCATCCCCATTTTACAGGTGAGGGAACTGAGGCCCAGAAAAATTAAGTGGCTTGCCCAAGGTCACACCGCTGTTAAGTGGCGGATCCGGGATTAGAACCCACGACCTCTGACCGCCCAAGCCCAAGCTCTTTCATTCATTCATTCATTCGCGCTTAGTCCAGTGCTCTGCACACAGTAAGCGCTCAATAAATACAATCGAATGAGCACTGGACTAAGCATTTGGGAAGTATAAGTCGGCAACATGACATGCTGCTTAGCTCTCCCACCTCGCCTCAACAAGACTCTCAGCCCACTGAGAGCAAAGACTTTGCCTTCCTCAGGTCATCTACCCGTTCCTCGGCCACCCTGCCTGGTGACGATCCCAAATCACTTCCCATTCACAAGCTGGAGGGCCTGCAGAGTGCACGGGATAATTTCCATAACCGATGGCAAACGCCGGGAAAATGTTCATGTTTGATTCATTCATTCGTTCAGTCGTATTTATTGAGCGCTTACTGTATGCAGAGCACTGGACTAAGCGCTTGGGAAGTACAAGTCGGGAACATCTAGAGATGGTCCCTACCCGACGATGGGCTCACAGTCTATAAGGGGGAGACAGACGACAAAACCAAACATTTTTAAAGGGATCAAAATCATCAGAACAAATAGAATTATAGCTATAGGCACATCAGTAATAAAATAAATAGAATTGTAAATATGTAAGAGTAAAATAAATAGAGTAATGAATCTGTACAAATATGTACAAGTGCTGTGGGGAGGGGAAGGAGGTAGGGTGGGGGGGATGGGATGGAGGAGAGGAAAAATAGGGCTCAGTCTGGGAAGGCCTCCTGGAGGAGGTGAGCTCTCAGTAGGGCATTGAAGGGAGGAAGAGAGCTAGCTTGGCGGATATGTAAAAATATGGAACGCTTCAGAAAATCCTATGGCACAGCCTCATCACGTTTGCACCCACGTTCTCCCCTAGTCCTTTCTATCACCGCTATTCCCATACGTAACTATTTGAGCCGCCTCTTCCTCCCGTCTGTTAATAAATTAATTTCAGTATTCCTTCACTGGTCATTCATTCATTCAATCGTATTTACTGAGCACTTAGTGTGTGCACAGCACTGGACTAAGCTCTTGGGAAGTACAAGTCGGCAACATCGAGAGACAGTTCGTACCCGACAACAGGCTCACAGTCTAGAAGTAGCGTGGCTCAGTGGAAAGAGCCCGGGCTTTGAAGTCAGTGGTCATGGGTTCAAATCCAGCCTCTACCAGTTGTCAGCTGTGTGACTTTGAGCAAGTCACTTCAGTTCTCCGTGCCTCAGTGACCTCATGTGGAAAATGGGGATTGACTGTGAGCCCCCCGTGGGACAACCTGATCACCTTGTAGCCTCCCCAGTTCTTAGAACAGTGTTTTGCACATAGTAAGCGCTTAACAAATGCCATCATCATTATTATTATTAGAAGGGGAGACAGACAAAGCGCTTACTAGGGATCCAGCACCGATCTATGCCCTGGGCTGGATACAAGCTCATCAGTCCCTGTACCACGATATTAATAATAATGGTATTTGTTAAGCGCTTACTAAGTGCCAAGCAACGCTGCGGTAGATATGAGGTAACTGTGGCCCAGTGAAGTGAAGCTACTTGCCCAAGGTCACACGGCACACAGGTGGCAGAGCCAGGATTAGAACGCAGGTCCTCTTACTCCCAAGCCCGGGCCCTTTCCACTAGGCCACACTGCTCAGTGCATGCTTGCCATCCCCTTTAGAGTGGAAACTCCTTGAAAGCAAGGATCGCGTTTTCTACCTCTCTTCTACTCTCCCAAATGCTCAGTACAGTGCTCTGGACCCAGTAGGCGTTCAGTCGGTACTACTAGAGTTTATAGGTCAGGGATCAGATCTTCCACGTGTAGTCTATTCGCCCAAGTGCTCTTGACACAGTAGATGCTTATCTTATTAAAGCGTAAGCATCTTGAGGGTAAGGACAATCGTTCACCCGATTGTATTTTTTGGGCGCTGACTGTGTGCAGAACGCTGTACTAAGCTCTTGGAAACTACAATTCAGCAATAGAGACAATCCCTGCCCAGACCGGGCTGACAGTCTAGAAGTGGGGAGACCGACAACAAAACAAGTAAACAGGCATCAATAGTATCGATACAAATGAATAGAATTAGATATCTATATATCTATATCTATATCTATATATATCGTAACGAGTACCGCTTATTACAGTGCTCTGCACACAGTAAGAGCTTAATAAATTCGATTGAATGAATGAGTAGAAAGGAATTAATGTAAATAAATAAAATTGTAGATATGTACCTATATGCACAAGTGCTATGGGATGGGGAGGGGGGACAGAGCAGAGGGAGTGGGTCGGGGCGATGGGGATGAGAGGGGAAGCTGAGGAAAAGGAGAAACAGGTCTTCTACCTCTATTATATCCTCCCAAGCGCTTAATACGGCCTAGGGGCAAGAGCCCAGGCTTGGGAGTCAGAGGTTATGAGTTCTAATCCCGACCCCACCACTTGTCTCCTGTGTGACCTTCGGCAAACCACTTCACTTCTCTGGGCCTCAGTTACCTCTTCTGTAAAATGCTACTGATACCTGCCTACCTGTTTGGTTTACTTGTCTCTCTCCCCCATTCTAGACCGTGAGCCCGTCGTGGGGTAGGGACAGTCTCTATCAGTTGCCGAATTGTACTTTCCAAGCGCTTAGTCCAGTGCTCTGCATGCAGTAAGCGCTCATTAAATATGATTGGATGAATGAAATGAATGAATAAAATGGATATTGAGACTGTGAGCCCCAGGGGGTAAGGGGACCGTGGTCAACCTGATTGCCCTGTATCTACCCAGCGCTTAGAACAGGGCGTGGCACATACTAAGTGCTGAACAAATACTATAATTGGTAGTAGTAGTAGCCCAAGCGTCTGTATATAGAAGGTGCTCAATAAACGCCATTGATTACTTAACCCTAGGCGTTGTTTCTGTTTACTCTCCAAAGCATTTAGTGCAGTGCTTAGCACTTAAAAGGCACTCAATAAACACTATTGGTCATTGATTGATTGATTAATTGACGGACCGATCGATCCAAGAAGCCCTGTCCACGAGGAGCAGTGAGCTCGTTGTAAGTTCCAAGTGAATATTTCCTGCTCCAGTGAGAATAATAACGATGGTATTTGCTAAGCGCTTACTATGTGCCGAGCAGTGTTCTAAGCCCTAGAAGCAGCGTGGCCTAATGGGTAGAGTACAGGCTTGGGAGTCAGAAGGACCTGGGTTCGAATCCCGACTCCACCCCTTATCTGCTGTGGGAGCCCCTCTAGACAGTAAACTCGTGGGCGGGGAATATATCTGCCCACTCTATTATACTTTACTCTCCCAAGCTCTTAGCACAGTGCTCTGCACGAAAAAAGTGCTCAATAAATAATATTTATTGATTGGTATAGCCGTGGAGGCAAATCAAGGTATAGAAAAACACCAAAGGAGGTTGTGATTGCCAAGGTGTTGAGGAAGTTGATTTTTTATCAATAATAACTTAATAAATAAGTTTTTATTATTAATACCAGTTAATAATAATCTCATAACAATAAGAAGCACAAGCAGCTTGGGTCAGTGGAAAGAGCCCAGACGTTGGAGTCAGAGGTCATGATTTCAAATCCCGGCTCAGACAATTGTTAGCTGTGTGACTTTGGGCCATGTCACTTCACTTCTCTGGGCCTCAGTGACCTCATCTGTAAAATGGGGATTAAGACTGTGAGCACCCCGTGGGACATCCTGATCGCCTTGTAACCTCCCCAGTACTTAGAACAGTGCTTTGCACATAGTAACCACTTAATAAATGCTATAAAAAAGAATAATAGTGGTATTTGTTAAGCACCTACTCTGCCAATCACTCTACTAAACATTGAGAGAAATATAAGATAATCAAGCTGAGCACAGTTCTTGTTTGACGTGGGGTTTACAGTTGAAATAGAATGGAGAACCCTTCAATCAATCAATCAATCGTATTTAATGAGTGTTTTATGTGTGCAGAACACTGTACTAAGCGCTCGGGAGAGTACGATATCACAGTTGGTAGACACATTCCCCACCCGCAATGAGCTCACAGTCTAGTGGGGAGAAGAGGTATTGAATCCCCATTTTACAGATGAGGAAAATGAGTCCCTCAGCAGTGAAGTGACTTGCCCAAGATCACGGAGCAGAAAGAGCCGGGATTGGGACCCAGAGCACTTTGATTCCCATTGAACTTTCCCAAAAGCTTAATATATTGCGTTGACTACAGTGGGAACTTAATAAATACCTTTAATACCACAGAAGAGAATTGGACTCAGTGAATTCAATTTCAAAGCCTTCGTCTCAGATTAATTCCCAACCTTTCCTTCCAACACGTCTTGGCACTTTAGGACTTTTTTGCCTTTCCTCAGCACATACGCCTATGCGATTTTTATAACACTGTCATTTATGGGCCCAACACTGTACTATAAGTGCTGAGATCGATACAAGATCAACTGATTGGACACAGTCCCTGGACTCATAGTCTAAGAGGGAGGAAAAACGGGTACTGCATCCCCATTTTACCAATGAGGAAATTGAGGCACAAAAAATTAAGGGGCTTTCCAAAAGCCACATGGCCAAAAGTAGCAGAGCCGGTCATCAAACCTATCTCTCAGGTCTTCCAGTCCTGGACTAGGCTAGGATTTGTAAAGTCACATATGACAGTGTCACAAAGGATAATTAGTTAGTCGATCAATCAATCAATGGAATTTATTGAGTGCTTACTGTGTGCAGAGCACTGGACTAAACGTTTGGGAGAGTACGGCAAAATGGCGTTGGTAGTCACTTTTCTTTTTACAGGATTTGTTAAGCACTTACCATGTACCAGGCACTGTAATAATAATAATAATGATAATAATAATAATAATAATGGCATTTGTTAAGCGCTTACTATATGCGAATAACTGTTCTAAGCGCCTGGGAGTGATCAGGTTGTCCCACGTGGGGCTCCCGGTCTTCATCCCCATTTTACAGATGAGGGAACTGAGGCTCAGAGAAGTGAAGTGACTTGCCCAAGGTCACACATCAGACACGTGGCGGAGCCGGGATTAGAACCCACGACCTCTGACTCTTAAACCCGGGATCTTTTCACTGAGCCTCGCCAAGCATTGGGGTAGATACAGGCTAATCAGATCTCCATCCCCATTTTACCTATGAGGGGACTGAGGCACAGAGATGTGATTTGCCCAGGGTCACACAACAGACAGGAGGAGGAGGCAGAATTAGATTCCAGGACCTCCCAACTCCCAGGCCCGGGTTCTACCCGTTAGGCCACGATGATTCTCACGCTTCACCTCTCAGTGGGGGTTTGAGCTGGGGGAGAGCCCCTCTAAGAGAAAACAAAATCCCTCCTGGGGGCGCCGACAGGGCCCAGCGATCTGAGGAATTTGGAGGGGCAGGCAGGAAGCAGACCAGAGACGGAATCAGGAGACAGTCCAGCGTTCTTTCGCATCCGCTGTTCATTTCCCCCGCCTCTCCCTCCTCACCACGTGAGAACCGGGCCTCCGTGTGATTCGAATTCCCTGTCGGGAGCTCGGCTAAACATTTCCGGCCGCTACCTTCTCCTTTTTTTCGTTTCCCTCCACCCCGGACGGCCTCCGCCGATGGCTCCATCGAGCTGGTAGGCCCCGGAGACCTTGTTCGGAAGTCCACCCCCTGGGAGGACGAGGCTGCCAACTGCCTAATCGCCTCCCGGGCGTGTTATTAATAACTTTCTGAAGCGTTGCACTTTTAACGAGTCCCCGAGAGACTCCCCGAAATGGGCGAGCCTTGATTGCTACTTTCCACTGAGCTCGTTTGAGCGTCGGAGCAACAGAGATGCTTCTGGTGGCCCTAGGGCTGCTGCGATGGAGGAGGGAGGCGGGAAGAGTCCCCGGGAGGGCCGAGGCGGAACCCCTCATTTCCTCCGTGCCCTAGGAGTGACCCCGGGCCCGGTCCCAGCAGAGAGGAGGCCGAGGATGGAGTCGACCGGGGAAATCAGGTGGCTTCACTCCTGATTGGAGCGAAGTCTTCCTGGCTCTGGGCTCCCAGACAAAGCCTCTTCGGACGGTTTTCCTCGGCTGACGACTCGGATTCTCGCCTAGGCCTCGGGGCTCTGTTGAAATGCAATGGATGAGGTCACTGAAAACACGCACACAGGCACACATCGTGGCTCAGTGGAAAAAGCCCGGGCTTGGGAGGCAGAGGTCGTGGGTTCTAGTCCCAGCTCTGCCACTTGTCGGCTGGGTGACTTTGGGCGAGTCACTTTGCTTATCTGGGCCTTAGTCACCTCATCTGCAAAATGGGAATGAGGACCGTGAGCCCCACGTGGGACAACGTGATCACCTGGTATCCTCCCCCAGCTCTTAGAACAGTGCTTGGTACATAGTAAGCGTTTAACAAATGCCATCATTATTTACATTCATATCCATACGTGCATAGCCCCATTCTCTCTCTCTTTCTCTCTCTCTCTTTCACACACACACACATAAACACGCTCACACATATACATAATAATAATGGTAATAATAATAGTAATAATAATAATAATAATAATAATGTTGGTATTTGTTAAGCGCTTACTATGTGCCAAGCACTCTTTTAAGCGCTGGGGTAGATAAAAGGTAAACAAGGTAATCAGGTTGTCCCACATGGGGCTCACAGTCTTAATCCTCATTTTACAGATGAGGGAACTGAGGCCCAGAGAAGTGAAGTGATTTGTCCAAAGTCACACAGCTGATGACATCTGTGTGTTGTACATATATGCATATGTATATATGCAGCCATACAGACGAGCACATAATAAAATCATAATAATGGCATTTGTTAAGCACTTACTGTGTGCCAAGCAATGTTCTAAGCACTAGGGTAGATACCAGGTAATCAGGTTGTCCTCCGTGGGGCTCACAGTCTTCATCCCCATTTTACAGATGAGGGAACTGAGGCACAGAGAAGTGAAGTGACTTACACACATCCGCATGTACACATTCGCATATATTATATATATACATCTTATACATATGTATAGATCAATGATTTTATTTATTTCTATTGATGCTGTTGATGCCTGTTTACTTGCTTTGATGTCTGTCTCCCCCCTTCTAGACTCTGAGCTCATTGTTTGGTAGGGATTGTCTCTGTTGCTGAATTGTCCTCTCCCATGTGCCTAGTACAGTGCTCTCCACACAGTAAGCGCTCAATAAGCAGCGTGGCTCAGTGGAAAGAGCCCGGGCTTTGGAGTCAGAGGTCAAGGGTTCAAATCCCGGCTCCGCCAATTGTCAGCTGTGTGACTTTGGGCAAGTCACTTAACTTCTCTGTGCCTCAGTTACCTCATCTGGAAAATGGGGATTAAGACTGTGAGCCTCCTGTGGGACAGCCTGATCACCTTGTAACCTCCCCAGGGCTTAGAACAGTGCTTTGCACATACTAAGCGCTTAATAAATGCCATCGTTATTATTATTATGAATAAATATGATTGAATGAAATGTAATTGAATGAAATATGATTGAATGAATTTGTGCATATGCAGAGATATATAAGCATATATATGCATATGTACAAACATACACCGTCACGTATACGGGCATGCATGTATGTGCATATGTACCTCCATATGCATGAACACTCAGAAATGCACGTCACTACACTCACACATGTACACGAACACATATGCATATGTATAAGCGCACACCTATGCAAGGGAAATAGCTGTGGCTCAGTGGAAAGAGCCCAGGCTTGGGAGTCAGAGGTCGTGGGTTCTAATCCCGGCTCCGCCCCTTGTCAGCTAGATGACCCTGGGCAAGTCACTTCACTTCTCCGTGCCTCTGTTCCCTCTTCTGTAAAATGGAGATGAAGACCGTGAGCCCCACGTGGGACAACCTGATAACCTTGTATCTTCCCCAGCGTTTAGAACAGTGTTCGGCACATAGTAAGCGCTTAACATATACCATCATCATTATTATTATTATTACCTATACTCTCACACATACATATGCATACATACATGTATACACGCACACTAGGGTGGCCACACACAAAACTTCTATACAGGACAAGTTTGTTTCCCAGGTGGTTTTCAATCGGCAATACTTATCCAGAGGCGACCGGGTCCTTCGTACTGAGCTAAGCATTGAGTTTTGTACTGTGCTAAGCATTCAGCGCTAACTACTCATCACTGAGAAGAGTTCAAGAGAAGCAAGAGGCACACTTCTTTGCCCTCAAGGAGCTTACAATTTAATGCGGAGATCGAAAGTATTTAAAAGAAGAAAAGCAGAGGAAAAAATGAGGATTTAACAGGAAAGGTGACAGGATGAAATGGCTGAATAAAAAATGGAAAGTGTAAGAATGTATAAGGTTAAATAAAACAATTAATAAACATATACATACATATGTATCAATCAATCGATAGTATTTATTGAGTTTGTTCTCTGTACAGAGCACTGTACTGGAGGCTTGGGAGAGTATTAGTGTCCCCATCTAGACCATCCCCTAAGTGGGACAGGGGCTGTGTCCAAACTGCATAACTTGTATAATAATAATAATAACATTTGTTAAGCGCTTACTATGTGCAAAGCACTGTTCTAAGCGCTGGGGAAGATACATGGTAATCAGATTGTCCCACGTGGGGCTCACAGTCTTCATCCCTATTTTATAGATGAGGTCACTGAGGCCCAGAGAAGTGAAGAGACTTGCCCAAAGTCATCCAGCTGACAAGTGGTGGAGCTGGGATTAGAACCCATGACCTCTGTCTCCCAAACCCGGGCTCTTTCCAATGAGCCATGCTGCCTCTCTATCCCAGCACTTACTACAGTGCCTGGCACATAGCGAGCACTCAGAAAATAACATTTAGGAGGGAAAAAGCATGGAATTAGGATTTCAACCTTCCCTAAGTGTGGTAACGGACCTTCAAGTGACTTGACACCTGTCCACATGTTTTGTTTTGTTGTCTGTCTCCCCCTTTTAGACTGTGAGCCCGCTGTTGGGTAGGGACCGTCTCTAGATGTTGCCAACCTGTACTGCCCAAGCGCTTAGTACAGTGTTCTGCACACAGTAAGCGCTCAATAAATACGATTGAATGAATGAATGAATGAATGAATGAATGGTAAATATTCCCCACAAACTTCCAGGGAAACAAGCTCTCTGGATTAGCCATTTTTATGCTATCTGAAGCTACCATAATACACAATCAATCACCTGCTGAGTGCTAGTCCTATGCTAATACTAATAATGTTAATAATAATAATGATGGCATTTATTAAGCCCTTACTATGTGCAAGCAGTGTTCTAAGCACTGGGGGACATACAAGGTGATCAGGTTGTCCCACGTGGGGCTCACAGTCTTCTTCCCCATTATAAAGACGAGGGAACTGAGGACCAGAGAGGTGACGTGACTTGCCCAAAGTCACACAGCTGACAAGTGGTGGAGCCGGGATTAGAACCCATGACCTCTGGCTCCCAAGCCCGGGCTCTTTCCCGGGATTGGGGGAGCACAATAAATCGATAAAATAATGATAGCAATAACAATAGCATTTATTAAGCCCTTACTATGTGCAAAGCACTGTTCAGAGTTGGTAGACACGTTCCCTGCCTGCGACGAGCTCACAGTCTAGAGGGAAAACAGACATTCATTTAAAGAAATAAATTATGGCTATGGACGTAAATGCTTTGGGACAGAGGGAGGGGATGAACAAAGGGAGCAAATTCTAGGGCAAATATAATGTCATTGGCCAATTCTAGCACTTCTGAACTTCTTTACACTAGTACATCTGTTTATTCGGTTATTTATTTTGACCACTTAGTTGTAAATATTTCATTATGTTTATCTCCCTCACTAGAGTGTAAGCTCCCTTCTTTTCTCTGTTCTTCCCAAACACCTAGGACAGTGCTCTGTGCCAAGTGAGCACTCAGTAAAGCGTACCAGTACTTATAGAGAAGCAGCGGGGCTCAGTGGAAAAAGCCCGGGCTTTGGAGTCAGAGGTCATGGGTTCAAATCCCGGCTCTGCCACCTGTCAGCTGTGTGATTTGGGGCAGGTCACTTCACTTCTCTGGGCCTCAGTGACCTCATCTGTAAAATGGGGATTAAGACCATGAGCCCCCCGTGGGGCCTGATCACCTTATAACCTCCCCAGCGCATTGAACAGTGCTTTGCACATAGTAAGCGCTTAACAAATAACATTATTATTATTGTACCGCTTCCTACAGTATCTTTTGTCTCTCTCTTGCTCTAATTATTTGTAAACTTTTTTAATGATTCTATTTCAAGTTCCTACCATTACACTATAGTAGGGGGTTTATTATTATTATGGTGTTTGTTAATTGCTTCCTATGTGCAGGCACTGTTCTAAGCGCTGGGGGGATACAAGGTGATCAGGGCGTCCCCCGTGGGGCTCACAGTCTTCATCCCCATTTTACAGATCGTAGGGAGCGGGGGAAGGCGATGAGACAGGCAGTATGTGCACACAAACCGTACCCAACGGCTCAAGGCCAAACAGACTCAACAACAGGAGATAAAGAGACCAGGGCAAGAAAAACAAGCTTGCACCTGCAAGGCTCGGAGGCAACCTCAAGGCCATATCCGCAGCCAGCGATGGTTGGCAACGGGTGGCTGGGGGCGAGCCGGAGCAAACGCTTCGTGACTGGACAGAGCTGTCGTTAGGCTAGTGGCTGGAGGGCGGTGTGTGCTACATGGCAAAGCCTCGATACGCCATCCCCCGAGAAAACCCTGCCCCCGGGCAACGGAGGGTATAAGAGACGAACAAGACAAGGCGGGAGGCGCGCCTCTCTCCCTCTCTCTCTCCCTCTCTCTATCTCGCTCTCTCTCTCTCTCTCTCTCTCTCTCTCTCGCTCTCTCTCTCTCTTTCAACCATGTAACCGCTGATAGCAAATAAACGGCAACCAAGCTTTGAACCTCTGGCTGACTCTTCCTGGTATGAACGCGCGGGCCGCGTCCGGAGACATCCGAAGACCCGGAGAGGGTAAGAACCCGAGAGTTGCCCCCGAAACCACGGGGAGCAATGAGTGGCGCCCAACGTGGACTCGGATACCCCCATTTGGGAAGACCAGGGAGAGTGCCCAGTAGGCCAGGTAGCTAAAGGTCAGGCGGGAAGATGGGGACGGCACTATCGTTGCCCATATATAAGCCAGAAGATAAGGAATTGTACACCCATCACTGTTACAAGATATTGAGAAGTAAGGGGGTAAAGATTGAGCTGAAAACAATAAGGGAATTTATAAGGAAGATAACTATGACCTCCCCGTGGATATTTGATTCCGGGATCACGGAGGAGCGGTGGGACGTTATTGGGGAACAGATGACGGCCTATGAAGACTCCCACCCGAGCGAGCTAAAGGACGTGGACTTCCTTATACACGGTTTCCTCCGTGCAGCCTTTCAAGGGCAGCAGACTCTCCTGGCTGCCATCCACGAACTGGGCTGTAAACCCCCTAATTGGGACTCCTTTCATGGGATGGCCCAGAATGAAGGGGAAACCTCTGATGACTTTTTCACTCGTCTTAGTGAGAGAGAAGAGACGATGGTTAAAAGAATTGTATGTGTATGAAGGTTAGAGGAAGTGTGTATGAAGGAGAAAGAGAAGAGACACGAGGGAATTTTAGTCGAATGTCGGTCTCCCTGTAATACTCCTGTGTTGCCTGTGCGAAAACCAGGCTCCCCTCTGTCCTATCGGTTAGTCCAGGACTTGCGTGCAATTAACTCTTACGTTTTGCCTATGCATGCTGTGGTTCCTAGTCCTACGGCAGTAGTTGGCTCCGTGAGCCCTGAAGCAACCTGTTTTACTTGTATTGATCTAACTGGTGCTTTCTTTACTATCCCGGTGTCCTGTGAGAGCCAGTACCTTTTTGCCTTTACCTGGGAAGGTCGTCAACTAACATGGAAGAGACTTCCCCAGGGTTTTGTTCACTCCCCAACTATCTTTTCGAGAGAATTGTGCAGAGCCTTATCTCCCCTCATATTACCCGAAGGGATCAGTATGTTCCAGTATGTGGATGATATCCTTATTGCTGGGGACACGAAGGATCTGTGTTGGTCAGGTTCCCTCCAGGTCCTAGCATGTTTGCATCAGCTTGGTCTTAAAGTTAGTCGCGAGAAACTGCAGTGACTGCAGCCCCAGGTAAAATATCTTGGGTTCATGTTGCGAGCGGGAGAAAGAGCAATCGCTCCCAAGCGAGCAAGTCTTATTCAATGCATGCCTCGCCCCACTAATAAGCGGGCCCTGAGAGGTTTTCTTGGTGCGGCTGGGTTTTGTCGAGCCTGGATTCCAGAATTTGGGTGTTAACCAGACCCCTTTTTGAGCTCCTAAAAATGACTTCCCCAGAGCCCCTGGACTGGACTCCCGAGGCTGTAGAAGCCTTTCAGACACTAAAATCATGCCTGAGTTCAGCCCCTGCCCTGGGACTCCCTGACTACAGTAAGCCATTCTATTTGTACGTTCATGAACACCGCGGAGTGGCCTCAGGTGTTTTTGTGCCAAACTCTCGGTCCTCACTATCGACCAGTAGCCTATTATTCAGGTGTCCTTGATCCTGTCATTCTAGGTCAAATACCTTGTATCCGCTGCATAGCTGCGGTGGTAATGCTGTTTGAAAAGTCTCAGGATATCCTCTTGGGACATCCCGTTGTTATTCGGACTCCGCATGAAGTTGTGCGCCTCCTTCGTGGAGCAGCCACCCAAGCCTTATCTGTGGCACGCCTGACTAAATATGAGGTTGCTTTATTGGAAAATCCGCAGGTACATGTGGAGCGCTGTGGCTCCTTGAATCCAGCTACCCTGCTTGAGTCCTCTCCTATGACTGACCAAATTCACGATTGTGATGAAGTAGTTTGGGAAACTGTCGCTCCTCGATCTGACCTTCGCGATGAGCCTTTGTCCTCTTCTGATCTAACTTTGTTTACAGATGGCTCCTCCTTTATGGACCAAGGGGTGCGCCTCACCGGCGCTGCTGTTGTTACCCTAACCTCTGTGCTGTGGACCGGCTCACTCCCAGCTTCTTGCAGTGCGCAGGCAGCTGAGCTTGAAGCCCTTACTCAGGCATTATTACTCGGTAAAGGGAAGCGTGTGACCATCTATACAGACTCTAAGTACGCCTTTGGGGTCTGTCATGCTACAGGTGCCCTGTGGCAAAGTCGTGGGTTCCTCACCTCAGCGGGTCGTCAGGTTGCTAATGGGGATTGTATAGAGTGCCTATTACTCCTCTTGCTCCCAGCCGAGGTGGCTGTCGTGCATGTGCATGCCCACACCCGAGGAAGTGATTCCCCGAGTTTGGGCAATCGCCGAGCCGACGAGGCCTCTCGTTGGGCAGCTCGGCATGCCCCCCTTGTATGTGTAGCTCCTGTTATGACCCTGGCCCCCACGTCTATGCCTGGCACTCTGTTGCCCTCCCTGATTACTGATAAGGAAAGAGCTGAGTGGCCTCGGCAATATGGGGCACTGGAACAGGACGGACTCTTTTGGGTCCCTGATGGATGCCCTATTTTGCCCGCTGCTGCACTGCGACCAGTTTGTCTGGGTCTTCACCAGGAGACTCACTTTGGTGCAGATGCCTTGGCAGCCACAGTTCTTCGAGTTTGGTTTGCCCCAGGTATCCATCCTGTTGCCAAACGTGTCACAGCCAGTTGTGCAACTTGCCAGAGCTTCAGTGCTCACCCTGGTCATCGGGTTCCCTTGCGGGGGACGCCCTTGGGTCTATTCCCCTTTTGAGGGTTTGCAGGTTGATTTTGTGACACTTCCGAGGGCTGGTCGTTTCCGATATTTACTAGTCATAGTTGATCACCCGACTAGGTGGATGGAGGCTTTCCCTTCCTCCCGAGCAACTGCTCTTACGGTGGTGAAATGTCTCTAGCGGGAAGTCATTCCCAGGTTTGGGCCACCTGCTGTTATTGATTCTGATCAAGGATCACATTTTACTGAGTCTGTTCTATCTGAAATTTATCGACCTGTCTCTATATGTTGCCAACTTGGACTTCCCAAGCGCTTAGTACAGTGCTCTGCACACAGTAAGCTCTCAATAAATACGATTGAATGAATGAATGAATGAATGAATCGACCACTTGGAATTGAATGTTCTTTACATGCACCATACCAGGGAATCGACCACTTGGAATTGAATGTTCTTTACATGCACCATACCAGGGCGATGATGCCCTGCGAGCCTATGTTTTGTCTCTCCAGGGAACTCTAACTGAGCTGCAGGCTGCTGGAATCCTCCGTCAGCGCACCCCTCTCACCGATCATCTGCATCCGTTCATCGCTGGAGATTGGGTTTAGGTTAAGCGCATGGTCGGCAACGTTTCACTTAAGCCATCCTGGGAGGGGCCCTACCAGGTTCTCTTGTCTTCCTTTTCTGCAGTTCGTGTTGCCGAGCGCCCCTCATGGATCCATCACTCCCAGGTGAAGCCAGCCGTTTTTGATGCTTCGCCTCCTGATTGTACTCCCCCATCGGTTTCTGCTGACTCTCAAGTTTCCGAGCCACTTGCTGTCCCAGCTTTACGGCTGCGTCGAACTTCTACCGTATGGGCCTCGGTCCTGTGAGATTTTGTCTGGTTGCTTATTTGTGTGTCTTGTCGCTGGTTTTTTTTTTTTTTTTGCTGTGCTGTGTTTTTCAGCTCCTGAAGGCCTGCCTCTGATGTGCATAATCCACCCTGATGCTTCTACAAACCCCGACCACACCACTGTCCAAAGCTGAAGTCACAGACATGCAGCGCCGTCTGGACGCTGTGTTTCGCTGAGGAGGGGGATTGTTGTGTGTGCTCAGTTGTGCTTGAATTTTTCTGTTGGATTTTTCTATCTTTTCTTTTTGCCTGGATGTTTTTGTCTTTTCCTTATCCTTTACTTTAGGCGCCGGCTTTGCGGAAGACCTTTGTTATCCCGAGGAGGGTCGTATGTGATCCTCCCGGTGGCCATGGGCCTCGGAAGGATCAAAGGGGGGTTTTGCTTTTGCTCATGTGCCTCCCGTGCCTCCTTCGTCTCTTCTGCTCCATTGTTGCCCGGGTGGTCCGCGAGATTAAGGTCGAGATGCTCCCATTGCACGGACGCCCTTAGCGGTCCCCGCCATAACGGGAGGGGGACACGTAGGGAGCGGGGGAAGGCGATGAGACAGGCAGTATGTGCACACAAACCGTACCCAACGGCTCAAGGCCAAACAGACTCAACAACAGGAGATAAAGAGACCAGGGCAAGAAAAACAAGCTTGCACCTGCAAGGCTCGGAGGCAACCTCAAGGCCATATCCGCAGCCAGCGATGGTTGGCAACGGGTGGCTGGGGGCGAGCCGGAGCAAACGCTTCGTGACTGGACAGAGCTGTCGTTAGGCTAGTGGCTGGAGGGCGGTGTGTGCTACATGGCAAAGCCTCGATACGCCATCCCCCGAGAAAACCCTGCCCCCGGGCAACGGAGGGTATAAGAGACGAACAAGACAAGGGGGCGCGCGCCTCTCTCCCTCTCTCTCTCCCTCTCTTTATCTCGCTCTCTCTCTCGCTCGCTCTCTCTCTTGCTCTCTCTCTCTCGCTCTCTCTCTCTCTTTCAACCATGTAACCGCTGATAGCAAATAAACGGCAACCAAGCTTTGAACCTCTGGCTGACTCTTCCTGGTATGAACGCGCGGGACCGCGTCCGGAGACATCCAAAGACCCGGAGAGGGTAAGAACCCGAGAGTTGCCCCCGAAACCCCGGGGAGCAACGACAGATGAGGGAACTGAAGCCCAGAGAAGTGAAGTGTCTTGTCCAAGGTCAGGCAGCAAAGAGGCAGAGTCGGCTTTACTAGACTGTCAGCTTAGTCTGTGGACAAGGAACGTGTTTGCTAATTCTGTTATACTGATTAGATTGCAAGTTCCTACTACTAAAGAGAGGTAGGATTAGAGGGGGTGAATAAAGGGAGCAAATTCGAGGGCAAATATTTAAAATCATTGGCCAATTCTAACTTTTGAACATTTTTTATAATAATAATGATGGCATTTATTAAGCATTTACTATGTGCAAAGCACTGTTCTAAGCGCTGGGGAGGTTACAAGGTGATCAGGTTGTCACACGGGGGGCTCACAGTCTTTATCCCCATTTTCCAGATGAGGTAACTGAGGCTCAAAGACGTTAAGTGGCTTGCCCAAAGTCACACAGCAGACAAGTGGTGGAGCCGGAATCAGAACCCATGACCTCTGACTCCCAAGCCCGGGCTCTTTCCACTGAACCACGCTGTTTTACACTTGGACATCTGTAACCCAGGTCCTCTGACCCCCAGTCCGGGGTCTTTTTAAAAAAAAATCCAAAAATGATGCAAAACTAAAGTCATCGGCCAATTCTAACACTTCTGAATTCCGAATTGTACTTTCCAAGCGCTTAGTCCAGTGCTATGCAGAGAGTAAGCGCTCAATAAATGCGACTGAACGAACGAATGAGCTAAGTTTCTTTTGAGTTGTTAACGGTTCAGAGTAACGAGGAGATAGAGGTCCGCCCACCCGCCCGCCATCACACCGCGCGGCCTTGCTGCTCCCGGAAGGATCCTCTCCTCAGAGCGCCGCCATTGACGCCCGGGACTTCGTTCCCGAGAGGCCCGCCCGCCCGCCCGCCATCACACCGCGCGGCCTTGCTGCTCCCGGAAGGATTCTCTCCTCAGAGCGCCACCATAGACGCCCGGGACTCCGTTCCCGAGAGGCCCGCCCTCCATCAAAGCGCCCCCACGGACGCCCCCCTGCTTCTACCCCCCCCAACTTAGGAGGCCTTCCGTAAAGTGCCCCCCATCCACCCCTTCCCGGTCCGGTCCTGACTGACTCTCCCCCCGCCCCCAGGTAAAAAGCCCTCGTTAGCACCATGTTACATTAACGACAACCTCATTGGCACCTCCTCAGCCCTCCCATGCTAGTTGACTGTTCGCTCCTCTCCCCAGGTATCTCTGCTCCCTGACCCCCCTTAACAGGCCCACCCTACTCCAGCACTTAATAGTTTGTATCTGCTCTCTGTGACATCATTATCTGCCAATTTTATTATTGCCATAGCATACTGATTGTTTAACTACACCCTGTGATGCCATCGTCTACTTATATCATTGCTACTGCTTCATTGCTTCTGCATCTCAATTGTTAACCTCCCACTGTACTGTCACTCGCCCTGCTGACCTCACCATGAACTTTCAGTTCCCTTGCTCCCAACTGCCATTCCCATTCCTCACCTTCCCCTTCCCCTCTCCCACCCAGCTTTTTCCCTCCCTTTCACCCACCAAGACCACTCCCCCTCACCCCCTACCAAGGATTCCTCTGTACCACCGCCAGTCCTCCGCTCCTCCCTCCCGGCCCCCTCCCTTCCCTTCTCCCCGCCCCCACCCCATCCCAGTTCTCCTTTCCCATCGCCACCCCCTTCCCACTCTCCCCGCCCAGGCCCCCGCCAACTCACCCCAATCCAAACCCTCCCCACCCCTCGCACCCTTCCCCCTCCCTCCCCTCCCTCTACAGCTGATGCCAAGTGTGGCCTCTGGAACCCCCGCTCCGTTTTAAGTAAGATCCGTTTCATCCTGGACCTATTCCTTTCCAGCTCTCTACTCCTCCTCGCCCTAACTGAAACATGGCTGTCTCCGGACGACACGGTCTCTTCTGCTGCTCTCTGCAGTGCAGGCCTCTTCTTCTCCCACTCCCCCAGACTCACCGGAAAAGGAGGAGGTGTCGGTTTCCTTCTCGCCCCCCAATGTCGCTTTCGCACTATCCCTCCTCCCCCTTCCCTTTCCTTCCCTTCCTTTGAAGCCCACATTATTCGCCTCTACCACCCCCTCCAGATTCTTGTAGCCGTCATTTACCGCCCTCCCTTCCCCACTTCCAACTTCTTTAACGATTTTGACCCATTCCTCACCTTCCTTCTCTCCTTCTCCATGCCCACTCTGATCCTCGGAGACTTCAATATCCACATGGATATCCCTAACGACTCCTCTGCCGCCCGCCTTCTATCTCTCCTTGACGCTGCCAACCTCTTCCTCCACCCCACCTCACCCACTCACCAACTTGGTCATACCCTCGACCTCATCATCTCCTACCGCTGCACTGTGTCCACCCTCACCAACTCTGAAATCCCTCTCTCTGATCATAATCTTCTCACCGGCCTCCTCACTCATACCCCTTTCCCCTGTAAATCCGTATTACTCCCTCACAGAGATCTCCGCTCTCTGGACCCCACCCATCTTTCGGAGCGCCTCACATCCCACCTCGCCGCCCTGTCCCCTCTACCCAGTCTTGATGATCAGATTACTGCTCTCAACTCTACCCTTTCTACTCAGCTAGACTCACTCGCTCCCCTTTCCCTTCGCCGCTCTCGTACCACTAACCCACAGCCCTGGATCACTACCAATGTCCACCTCCTTCGCTCTTATGCTCGAGCTGCCGAACGCTGCTGACGAAAGTCTAAACACCATGCCAACCTCGTTCACTTCAAGCTTATCCTTTCCTGCCTTAACTCAGCCCTCTCTTCTGCCAGACAAAACTATTTCTCCTCCCTTATTGACACCCATGCCCATCACCCCCGCCAGCTCTTCCGTACATTCAACTCCCTTCTCAGGCCCCCGGTTCCTCCCCCTCCTCCTTCCCTCACCCCCAACGATCTGGCCTTCTACTTCATTAACAAAATTAAATCCATCAGGTCCGACCTCCCCAAAGTCTCTTCCCCCCCTTCTCCAACCCCCTGGCTCTCAACACTCTCTGCTACTCTCCCATCCTTCCCAGCAGTATCCTCAGAGGAGCTCTCCTCCCTCCTCTCAAGTGCTACTCCGGCCACCTGTGCTTCTGACCCCATTCCCTCTCATCTCATGAAATCTCTCGCTCCAACCCTTCTCTCCTCCTTAACTTCCATCTTCAACCGCTCACTCTCCACTGGTTCCTTCCGCTCTGCCTTCAAACATGCCCATGTCTCTTCCATCCTAAAAAAACCCCTCTCTTGACCCCACCTCACCTTCTAGTTATCGCCCCTTATCCCTCCTACCATTCCTTTCCAAACTCCTTGAACGCGTTGTCTACACGCGCTGCCTAGAATTCCTCAACAACAACTCTCTCCTCGACCCCCTCCAGTCTGGCTTCCGTCCCCTACATTCCACGGAAACTGCCCTCTCAAAGGTCACCAATGACCTCCTGCTTGCCAAATCCAACGGCTTATATTCTGTCCTAATCCTCCTCGACCTCTCAGCTGCCTTTGACACTGTGGACCACCCCCTTCTCCTCAACACGCTATCTGACCTTGGATTCACAGACTCTGTCCTCTCCTGGTTCTCCTCTTATCTCTCCGGTCGTTCTTTCTCAGTCTCTTTTGCAGGCTCCTCCTCCCCCCCCCCATCCTCTTACTGTGGGGGTTCCCCAAGGATCAGTGCTTGGTCCCCTTCTGTTCCCAATCTACACGCACTCCCTTGGTGACCTCATTCGCTCCCACGGCTTCAACTATCATCTCTACGCTGATGACACCCAGATCTACATCTCTGCCCCTGCTCTCTCCCCCTCTCTCCAGCCTCGCATCTCCTCCTGCCTTCAGGACATCTCCATCTGGATGTCTGCCCGCCACCTAAAGCTCAACATGTCGAAGACTGAACTCCTTGTCTTCCCTCCCAAACCTTGTCATCTCCCTGACTTTCCCATCTCTGTTGACGGCACTACCATCCTTCCCGTCTCACAAGCCCGCCACCTCGGTGTCATCCTCGACTCCGCTCTCTCATTCACCCCTCATATCCAACCCGTCACCAAAACCTGCCGGTCTTAGCTCCACAACATTGCCAAGATCCGCTCTTTCCTCTCCATCCATACCGCTACCCTGCTCATTCAAGCTCTCATCCTATCCCGTCTGAACTACTGCATCAGCCTTCTCTCTGATCTCCCATCCTCGTGTCTCTCTCCACTTCAATCCATACTTCATGCTGCTGCCCGGATTATCTTTGTCCAGAAACGCTCTGGGCACATTACTCCATTCCTCAAAAATCTCCAGTGGCTACCAATCAATCTGCGCATCAGGCAGAAACTCCTCACCCTGGGCTTCAAGGCTCTCCATCACCTCACCCCTCCTACCTCACCTCCCTTCTCTCCTTCTACAGCCCAGCCCGCACCCTCCGCTCCTCCGCCGCTAATCTCCTCACCGTACCTCGTTCTCGCCTGTCCCGCCATCGACCCCCGGCCCACATCATCCCCCGGGCCTGGAATGCTCTCTTTCTGCCCATCCGCCAAGCTACCTCTCTTCCTCCCTTCAAGGCCCTACTGAGAGCTCACCTCCTCCAGGAGGCCTTCCCAGACTGAGCCCCTTCCTTCCTCTCCCCCTCGTCCCCCTCTCCATCCCCCCATCTTACCTCCTTCCCTTCCCCACAGCACCTGTATATATATATATATATATATATATATATATATATATATATATATATGTTTGTCCATATTGATTACTCTATTTATTTATTTATTTATTTATTTATTTTACTTGTACATAGCTATTCTATTTTATTTTGTTAGTATGTTTGGTTTTGTTCTCTGTCTCCCCCTTTTAGACTGTGAGCCCACTGTTGGGTAGGGACTGTCTCTATATGTTGCCAATTTGGGCTTCCCAAGATCTTAGTACAGTGCTCTGCACATAGTAAGCGCTCAATAAATACGATTGATGATGATGATGATGATCCTCAGGAGAAGAAAAATCTCAGCTGGGAACCTTCGAGGAGCCGAGATCCGGGGTGTAATGGCCTCCTCTGGGCACTTCTGGGTTGGTCGGGTCGAGGCATCAGAGGTCTAAAGTTGCATCGGCCCCCTGAGCCCGGTGGGCCCATCTGCTCTGAGTGGTGATGGGGTAGCCATGGGAACCTCACTAGCCACCTGCGGGGAGGATCACAGTCAGCCCAGCTGAGAGAGCTGAGAAAGAGAATGATAATAATAATAATCGTATTTGTTAAGTGCTTAGTATGTTCCAAGCACTGCTCTAAGCACTGGGGGGATACAAGGCGATCAGGTTGTCCCACACGGGGATCACAGTCTTAATCCCCATTTTACAGATGAGGGAACTGAGGCACAGAGAAATGAAGTGGCTCGCCCAAGGTCACAAAGCAGACAAGTGGCTGATCTGGGATTAGAACCCAAATCCTCTGACTCCCAAACCCGGTCTCTTTAATCGAAACCAGTAAGCATGTTGAGGGCAGGAAAGTGTCTGTTAGATTGTCCTCTCTCAAGTGCTTAGTACAGTGTTCTGTACATAGAAAGCGCTCAATAAATATGATTGATTGAGTCAGAAGACCTGGGTTCTAATCCCTGCTTTGCCACGTCCCTGTTGTATGACATTGGGCGAGTCCCTTTAATAATAATAATGATGATGATGGTATTTGTTAAGCGCTTAGTATGTGCAAAGCACTGTTCTAAGCGCTGGGGGGATACAAGGTGATCAGATTGTCCCACGTGGGGCTCACAGTCTCCATCCGCATTTAATAATAATAATGATAATGGCATTTATTTACCACTTACTGTGTGCAAAGCACTGTTCTAAGCGCTGGGGAGGTTACAAGGTGATCAGGTTGTCCACGGGGGGCTCACAGTCTTCATCCTCATTTTACAGATGAGGTAACTGAGGCCCAGAGAAGTGAAGTGACTTGCCCAAGTCACACAGCTGACAATTGGTGTAGCCGGGAGTTGAACCCACGACCTCTGACTCCAAAGCCCGGGCTCTTTCCACTGAGCGACAGTCTTCATCCCCATTTTTGTAACCGAGGGCCAGAGAAGCTAAGTGACTTGCCCAAGGTCACACAGCAGACATGTGGAAGAGCTGGGATTAGAACACACGACCTCTGACTCCTAAGCCCGGGCTATTTCCACTGAGCTACGCTGCTTTAGTAAAACACTCAATAAATGAGCTGCTCCGTACTTTTCTGTACCTCAGTTCCTCCATATGCAAAATGGGGATTCAATATCTGTTCTCCCTCCTACTTAAGAGTACGACCCTCTTGTGGATCCTGATTATCTTGTATCTTCCCCAGCAATTAGAACAGTGCTTGGCACATAGTAAGCGCTTAACAAATATCATGCTTTTTTTTCCGCGTCTGAATTCGATTCAACTCAATCGTATTTATTGAGTGCTTACTGTGTGCTAAGCACTTGGGAGAGGGTGATCTATAAACAAAGAAACACCTTCCTGCCGACAGCGAGCTAGCAGTGTAGAGGAGGGAGGTCTGAAGAGGCCAGAGGTAGGACGTCCAGGCCTTTGATTTCCACACTAGGCCAGACTAATTCACTAAACTCTTCCAGACTAATTCTCTAAGCTCTTCCGGGCATACTTTATGCAGATAGCTTTGAATTAAGCGCCTAGTACAGTGCTCTGCACACAGTAAGAGTAGCAGCGTGGCTCAGT
Organism: Tachyglossus aculeatus; assembly: GCF_015852505.1. Classification (NCBI taxonomy): domain Eukaryota; kingdom Metazoa; phylum Chordata; class Mammalia; order Monotremata; family Tachyglossidae; genus Tachyglossus; species Tachyglossus aculeatus. Next base: position 14,884,563 of record NW_024044829.1, on the reverse strand, counting down.
GGAAAGAGCCTGGGCTTGGGAGTCAGAGGTCATGGGTTCAAATCCCGGCTCCGCCAATTGTCAACTGTGTGACTTTGGGCAAGTCACTTAACTTCTCTGGGCCTCAGTGACCTCATCTGTAAAATGGGGATGAAGACTATGAGCCCCACGTGGGACAGCCTGATCACCTTGCAACCTCCCCAGCGCTTAGAACAGTGCTTTGCACATAGTAAGCGCTTAATAAATGCCATCATTATTATTACTTTATGCAGATATCTTTGACTTAAGCGCCCAGTACAGTGCTCTGTGCACAGTAAGCGCTCAATAAATACGACTGAATGAACGAATTATACACCATGAATTATTTATATTAATGTCTGTCTGTCTCCCTCTCTGGACTGAAATCTTGTGGTGGGGCTGGGAACATGACTGTCGGCTGAGTTGCTTTGCAATCTCCCCAGAATTTAGAATAGTGCAGCTCACATAATAATAATAAGAATAACAATAATGGTGATTATTATGCGCTTACTATGTGCAAAGCACTGTTCTAAGTGCTGGGGGGCTACAAGGTGATCAGATTGTCCCACGTGGGGCTCACAGTCTTCATCCCCATTTTTGTAACTGAGGGCCAGAGAAGCTAAGTGACTTGCCCAAGGTCACACAGCAGACATGTGCCAGAGCTGGGATTAGAACCCACGACCTCTGACTCCTAAGCCCGGGTTCTTTCCACTGAGCCACGCTGCTTTAGTAAAACACTCAATAAATGAGCAGGTGTCTTAGGGGCTAGAGCCCGGGCCTGGGAATCCGAAGGACCTGGGTTCTAATTACAGCTCCGCCACGTACCTGCTGGATGACCTTGGGCAAGTCACTTCATTTTTCTGTGCCTCATTCATTCATTCATTCAATCGTATTTATTGAGCGCTTACTGTGTGCAGAGCACTGGACTAAGAGCTTGGGAAGTACAAATCGGCAACATATAGAGACAATCCCTACCCAACAACAGGCTCACAGTCTAGAAGGGGGGAAACAGACAACAAAACAAAACAGGTAGACAGGCCTCAGTTCCCTCATCTGTAAAATGGGGGTGAAGACTGTGAGCCCCACGTGGGGCAACCTGATCACCTTGTAACCTCCCCGGCGCTTGGAACAGTGCTTGGCACATAGTAAGCGCTTAATAAATGCCATTATTATTATTGTCTCCTGGGTGACTTTGGGAAAGTCATTTCACTTCTCTGGGCCTCAGTGATCTCATCTGTAAAATGGGGATGAGAACTGTGAGCCCTACGTGGGACAACCTAATCACCTTGTAACTCCACCCCCTCCCAGTGCTTAGAACAGTGCTTTCCACATAGTACGCTCTTAATAAATAATGTCATTATTATCATTATTAGGGACAGGGACTATGTCCAACCCGATTTGCTTTTGTCCACCCCAGCGCTTAGTACAGTGCCTGGCACGTAGTAAACGCTTACCAAATACCATCATTATTATGGTTATTATTAAGCCCTTGGTATGTGCTTAATAATTGTTAATAATTAATTAGTTATTATTTAGCACTTAGTATGTCCCAAGCACTGTTCTAAGCGCTTGTTAATCAGGTTAGACCCAGGGCTTTTTCCCTCCTGGGGCTCCCAGCCTCCATTATTATTATCCCCCATTCCCAGGGGAGGAGACTGAGAGGTGAAGTGACATGGCCAGGATCACTGGGCAGGCAAATGGCAGAGCGCAGGGTGGGGGCGGGGTGGGCGGGGCGGGACCAACCGCCAACGAACAACGAGAGGCGTGTCCTCCTGCCGCCTAGAGCGCCTCCGCGCGGGCGGCCGGGATCACCTCCGGGGCCAATGGGGCCGGGAGGGGGCCTGCGCCGCCGCTTCCTGGTCGGGAGGGGGCGCTGTGCTGCGGGGGCCGGGGTTTAGCCAGGAGGGGGCACTGTGCAGCGGCCGGGGGCTGCCGGGATGGGGCGCTATGAGGGGGACGGTGGCTGCCGGGAGGGGGCACTGTGAGGGGGCGCTGTGCTGAGGCGCCTGTCATTCATTCCTTCCTTCCTTCCTTCATTCATTCATTCGTATTTATTGAGCGCTTACTGTGTGCAGAGTGCTGTACTAAGCTCTTGGGAAGTACATTTTGGCAACATATAGCCCTACCCAACAGCGGGCTCACAGTCTAGAAGGGGGAGACAGACCTCAAAACAAAACGTATTAACAAAATAAAATACATAGAATAGTAAATATGTAGAAGTAAAATAAGTATAGTAATAAATCTGTACAAACATATATACAGGTGCTGTGGGGAGGGGAAGGAGGTAGGGCGGGGGGATGGGGAGGAGGAGAGGAGGAGTGTGCTCTGCACACAGTAAGCGCTCAATAAATATGATTGAGAGGGAATGGGGACTCAGTCTGGGAAGGCCTCCTGGAGGAGATGAGCTCTCAGTAGGGCTTTGAAGGGAGGAAGAGAGGCTGTCGTGGGGGCTGCTGGGAGGGTGCGCTGTGTTTGTGGGGGTAGTAGTCATTCATTCATTCATATTTTGGGAGCGCTGACTGTGTGCACAGCACTGGGCTAAGCCCTTGGGAGAGGGCAACACAACAATAAAAAGCCACCCCCTGCCCACAAACCGCTCTATTGCCCTCTCCCAAGCGCTTAGCACAGTACCCCACCCACAGTAAATGCTCAACAAATATGATTGATTGACACATGACAGATCTGGAGGCCTCCTGCCTGGCTTCCATTTTGAGAAGCAGTGTGGCTCAATGGGAAGAGCCCGGGCTTTGGAGTCCGAGGTCGTTGGTTCAAATCCCGGCTCCGCCAATTGTCAGCTGTGTGAATTTGGGCAAGTCACTTGACCTATCTGGGCCTCAGTGACCTCATCTGGAAAATGGGGATGAAGACTGTGAGCCCCATGTGGGACAAACTGATCACCTTGTAGCCTCCCCAGCACATAGAACAGTGCATTGCACATAGTATGCGCTTAATAAATGCCATCGTTATTATTATTATTTTGGACCTCAGCGCTTTGTGGCTGGGGGACAAATGAGTAACGGTGGCTCACATCTAAACCCTGAACTATAAGCCTGTTGTGGGCAGGGAAAGTGGCTCTTTATTGCCGCATTGCTGCAATACGGTAAGCGCTTAATACATGCAATTGAATGAATGAATAATAATAATGATGGTATTTGTTAGGTGCTTACTATGTGTGAAGCACTGTTCTAAGCGCTGGAGGAGATACAAGGTGATCAGGTTGTCCCACGGAGGGCTCACAGTCTTAATCCCCATTTTACAGATGAGGTAACTAAGTCCCAGAGAAGTCAAGTGACTTGCCCAATGTCAACCAGCTGACAATTGGCAGAGCCGGGATTTGAACCCACGACCTCGGACTCCAAAGCCCGGGCTCTTCCCACTGAACCACGCTGCTTCTCTATTGTTATTGTTACTATTGTCCGCGCTTAGAACAGTGCTTGGCCCATAGTAAGCGCTTAAGAAACGCCGTCATTATTATTATTATTGTTACTAAATGCTAGAATAGAGCCATGCCAACGTGCCCTTCCCGTGGCACCAGCGGCGGTGCCCACCGTAGGTCCGGGCTCCTTCCCTCCCCCTCCACTGGGGAGCCGAGCCTCAGTTTTTTCACCCTGTGCTCATGAATCTCCCTGCCGTAGGGGGAACCGGTAACTTTGGCCTACCCACGTCCCAATGCCCTCGGATCTCCGGTATCGCCCCCTCCCCACGCCCGGGGCCACCCTACCCAGTACCGGTCTCCGCAGGGGCCGGTGTCGTCGTCATCGTCGTCGTCGGACGTGTCCGAGGAGCTGAGGCGGGAAGAGCAGGGACAACCGGGTGAGGGGCGTCCATCTTTCCTCACGAGGCGGTAGGGCGCCGGGACTCCTGGGCCCCAAAATTCAGGCCGTGCCGAGGGCGGCGACTTGAGGGGCAGCTTGGAGGGAGAGGCTGGCGAGGGGCGGGCGCCCGGGCACCCCGGAGGGGCGGCCCTCAGGCGGACGGGGAGATCCTTGTCGGGCTGCCTCGGTTCCCCAAGATGCCCCTCCTAAGCCCTCTACCTCAGAGTTGTTCGCTCCTTCCGTCGTATTTCTTGAGCACTTATTGCGCGCAGACTGCTGGACTAAACGCGTGGGACGGGACAATACAAACCATAAACAGACACAATCTCTGCCCAGCACGAGTTTACAGTCTCAAGGACCAACTTTCGCTCTCTCCCAAGTGCTTAGCACAATGCTTTGGCACAGAGTAAGTGCTTAGCCAAAACCACCAGAATAGGCATGGTGACAAGAGCCCTCCCCTCAAACTAGTCTTAATCTTGCTGGGACCAGCTGACACAAACATTTTCCCTCTCTCTTGTTTCTCCCTCTTTTTTTCTCTCTCTGTCTCCTTTTTTTCTCTCTCCCCTTTTCTGTCCTTTTTCTCTCTTTTTGTGTCTACTTTGTATGTCTTTTTCTCTGTCATTCTTATCTTTCACTCTGTCTCTTTATCTCTGTCTTCCTCTGCGTCTTTTTCTTTTTCTTTCTCTCCTTTTTCTCTTTCTTTCTGTCTCCTTTTTCTTTTTCTGTCTGTCTCTTTTTCTCTTTTCTCTGTTTCTCCTTTTTCTCTCTTTTCTCCTCCTTTTTCTTTCTGTCCTTTCTCTCTGTCTCTCCTTTTAATCTGTCTCTTTCTGTCTTTTTCTTTCATTCTTTTTCTCTATCTTTGTTTCTCTTTTTCTGTCTCTCCTTTTTCTTTTTCTGCATCCTTTTTCTGTCTCCTTTTTTTCTGTCTCTTTTTATTTTTCTGTCTGTCCTTCTCTTTTCTCTGTCTCCCCTTTTTCTGTCTTTTTCTCTTTCTGTCTCCTTTTTCTTTTTCTGTCCTTTTTGTTTTCTGTCTCTCGTTTTTCTGTCTTTTTCTTTCTCTGTCTCTCGTTTTTCTCTTTCTGTCTCTCCTTTCTCTCTCTCTCTACTTCCCCCCTTCTCCATCTCCTCCGCCCTCTCTTCCCTTCTCCTTCAGGTTGTCACACATGGGGCTCACAGTCTTCATCCCCATCTGCCAGATGAGGGAACCGAGGCCCAGAGAAGAGAAGTGACTTGCCCAGAGTCACACAGCGGACAAGTGGCTCCGACGGGTCGATGTCAGCGCCTGCAGGAGAGGCAGGGTGCCGGCGGGAGCCCCCAGGGCGGGAAAGCCTTGAGGACGGGCTCCTCTCAGCAGAGAGAAACCTCTCCTACCCGGTGGGCCCGGGAGAGCCTTCAGACCAGCTCGGCCCTCGGCAGGCGCCCGAAATCCCACACCCGAGCGCAGGAAAACCTTCCGCCGCGGACAGTGTGTGGGCATCGGCCGCGGCAGAGGCCGAACGGACGCCTCCCTCGGGGCCATGCGCTCCACCTCTAGCCTGGAAGCCGGTTGTAGGCAGGGGAGCCGGTCTCCTGACGGGCGTATCGGACTCTCCCGAGCACCGAAGACGGAGCTCTGTCGAAGCAGACTCTCCCAAGAGCTTAGTACAGTGCTCTGCCCACACTGAACGCCCAATACATAGCACTGACTGATTCCTCTAGACTGTAAGTTCACCGTGGGCAGGGAACGCGTCTGCCAACTCGTTTTGTCCGACTATCCCGAGCACTTAGTAGAGAAGCAGCATGGCTCAGTGGAAAGAGCCTTGGCTTGGGAATCAGAGGTCATGGGTTCAAATGCCGGCTCTGCAAGTTGTCAGCTATGTGACTTTGGGCAAGTCACTTAACTTCTCTGGGCCTCAGTTACCTCATTTGTAAAATGGGGATGAAGACTGTGAGCCCTCCGTGGGACATTCTGATCACCTAGTAACCTCCCCAGCGCTTAGAACAGTGCTTGACACATAGTAAGCACTTACTAAATGCCATTATTATTATTATTATAATTATGGTGCTCGGCCCGCGATAGATACCATCACCGGATCGATAGCATCTCACGGCTCGTCCCTAACTCCTCCTTCTTGGCCTCAGATGCCCCTCACCATGGTCAACTCTCGTTTTATCGGGCTCTCCGCAGTGTTCAATTCAGTGCTCTACACACAGGAAATCCCACCTATGGATTAAGTGATTGCTTCTCGCCTCCAACCCCTCCCCTCTGTCCTAAAACGCCCTGCCCCTCCACGTCCACCTTTGAGAGCCTCCTGAAATCCACACAGTGAGCGCTCAATAAATACGATCGATCTCTGTCATTTATTTAATGCCTTTCCCTCTAGACCGTGAGCTCGCTGTGGCCAGGGAATGTGTCTGTTATCCCGTCCTCTCCCGGGCGCTTAGGACAGCACTCTGCACACAGTGAGCACTCAATAAATACGATCGATGAGCCCGTTATTGGGTAGGGACCGTCACTATATGTTGCCGACTTTTACTTCCCAAACGCTTAGTACAGTGGTCTGCACACAGAAAGCACTCAATAAATACGATTGAATGAATCAATTTAATTAATGTATTCCCCTCTAGACCGTAAGCTGGTTGTGAGAAGGGAACGTATCTGTGTCCTCTCCCGAGCGCTTAGGCCGGTGCTCCGCGCACAGTGAGCGCTCAATAAATATGATCCATCTCTGTCATCTTCCCCTCTAGACCGTAAGCTGGCTGTGGGCATGGAATATTTATGTTATCACGTCCTCTCCCGAGTGCTTAGGCCAGTGCTCCGTACACAATGAGCGCTCAATAAATATGATCCATCTCTGTCATTTATTTAATGTCTGCCATCTAGACCGTGAGCTCTCTGTGGGCAGGGAATATGTCTGTTATAAATAAATACAACTGACTAGCGGACTGTACTAAGTGCCTGGGCTAAGACGAGCCAACAGGGTGGTAGACGCATCCCCCGCCCACAACAAGCTGACAGTCTTGAGCTCCTACCCGTCCCACCAGCTTTTTAAGCATCCAATTTGTCACGTGGCCCCTGGCCGACCTCCACGGCCGCGGCTGGAAAACGGGGACCGAGACCGGGAGCCCCGCGTGGGACGGAGGCTGCTTCCGACCTGATCCGTTTGCAACGACCGCAGGGCTTAGGACAGTGCCGTACACACAGTGAGCGCTGAATAAACGCGTTATCGTTAGGGGGGCCGGACGGCGCCGAAAACACTTTGTACCTGTGGGCGTCGGGGAGCGCTCAGTAGAAATCGTTCCTGAACGGGAACCGTCTGCCGAGCGGAAACTTTCGGACAGTTCCTGAATTCTCTCTCCTCCCGGTTGGCCTGGGCCCTTCGCCCTTTTTCCGCTTCGGGAGACCAGTCTTCCGTCCGTCCCTCCCACGTGAGGCTCGGCTTGCTCCATACCTAGGTTTCCCCGTCGGCGAAAAGGGGAGATTAGACACCCATCCGCTCCCCGGCATTAGCTCGGGGTCGACATCTGACCCAGTCGTCTCGCACCCGGGCGTCAGATTGGGCCGGGTTCTAATCCCGGCTCCGCCGCCCAGGTGACCCCGGGGGAGTCGCCCCTTTTCCCCGTGCCTCCGTAAGATGGGGACGAGAGCGAGAGCCAGGCGCAGGGCGGGGATCGCGTCCGACCGCTTCCGGACCGCGCTACGTGCGTCTCCGTGGCTTCCCTGCGCTGGACGAGGCCGGAGGACGGGGGCGACCCTGCCATCACGTCCGGCGTCTTGCCCGGCCCGCGGGATGCCGATCGCCATCCTCTGCGCCGCCGAGGCGGGGAGAGCCCGCCATAGGTCCCCCCCGGGGATCGGCCTAGTTGGCGGGGTCGGGGGCGTGAGTCTTCTGATGCTTGACGAGGGCCGGGCAGGTGGCGAAGGCCTTGCCCCAGAGACGGCAGCGGAAGGGCTTCTCCCCGCTGTGGACGCGGCGGTGCTTGATGAGGCCGGAGCTGCAGGTGAAGGCCTTGGGGCACTGGGTGCAGCAGTATGGCTTCTCGCCCGTGTGCGTCTTCTGGTGCTGGATGAACATGGTGCTACAGCGGAAAGCGCGGCCGCAGTCGGGGCAGGCGTAGGGCCACTTGCTAGTGTGGATGCACTGGTGCTTCACCAGGTGCAAGCTGGAGCTGAAGGCCTTGGTGCAGTCGGGGCAGGCGTACGGCTTCTCACCGCTGTGGCTGCGGCGGTGCTGGATGAGGCTGGAGCTGCATCTGAATGCCTTGGCGCAGTCGGGGCAGGCATAGGGCCACTCGCTGCTGTGGATGCGGCGGTGGTGGGTCAGTGTGGAGCGGTCGGTGAAGGTCTGCTTACAGGCCGGGCACTTGTAGGGCCGTTCGCCCTTGTGGGTGCGCTGATGCTGCACCAGGTTGGACTTGACACTAAAGGCCCGGCTGCAATCCGGGCAGGGGAAGGGCCACTCGCCCATGTGGGTCCGCTGGTGCTTGAACAGGCTGGACGAGGTGGCGAACACCTTGCCACAGTCCGGGCATGGGTAGGGCCTCTCACCCGTGTGCATCAACTGGTGGGCCGCCAGGTCGGCGTGCTGGCGGAAGGCCTGGCCGCAGTCCTGGCAGGAGAAGTGGCGGGCCTCCGTGTGCGTGGCGCGGTGCTGGGCCAGGTGGGGGACGCGGCGGAAGGTCTTCTCGCACTGGGCACAGCAGAAGGGGTGCTCGCCCCGGTGGGTGGCCCGGAGCTGGGACAGGTAAGCGGGCCGCGTGAAGGCCTTGCCGCAGTCGGGGCACGGGTGGGGGCGACGGGGCCCGCAGGCCGGGCACGGGGCCCAGCCACCTGCCTCCGCGGGGGCCCCAGACGGACGACCGCACTCGGGGCAGGGCGCGCCGCCCGCGGGCGATGGCGGGCCTTCCTCTGCCTGGACCGGGGAGGCCTCGCGGGGGGCTCTCCTGAGCGGAGCTCGGACGGGCCTCCCGCCGTGGGAGACGCGCTCCGCTCCTGCTCCAGGGGCGGCGGGGGCAACGGGGGTGGCGACCACGGCGATCCGCCCTCGGGCTTCGCGATCTCATCTGAGGAGACAGACGGGAGAGGCCGGCTTGGGGGACGGAGCAGCCGGACGGGGGGGCACCGGGGACGTCTATCGGGGAGCACCGGGCCTGGGGGTGCTGCCTAATGGGTGGCGCCTGGCCTGGGCGTCCGGCCCAGTGGGTAGCGCCAGGCCTGGGGGTGTAGCCTAATGGGTAGTTTTAGTCTTGGATATGCTGCCAAGAGGGTAATCCTGGCTCCACCACTAGTCACTAGTCACCACTGCATGACTTTGGGCGAGTCACTTCACTTCTCTGGGCCTCAGTTACCTCATCTGGAAAATGGTGATTAAGACTAATAATAATAGTAATAATAAGGATGACATTTATTAAGCGCTTACTATGTGCAAAACACTGTTCTAAGCGCTGGGGAGGTTACAAGGTGATCAGGTTTTCCCACAGTCTTCATCCCCATTTTAGAGATGAGGGAACTGAGGCCCAGAGAAGTGAACTGACTGGCCTAAAGTCACACAGGTGACAAGGGGCGGAGCCTGGATTAGAACCCACGACCTCTGACTCCAAAGCCTGGGCACTTTCCAATGAGCCACGCTGCTTCTTTAAGTGCGGTAAACTGTGGATTTAAGAGTGTGAGCCCCGTGCCCCCTTAGGACAACCTGATCACCTTGTAACCTCCCCAGTGCTTAGAACAGTGCTTGGCATATAGTAAGCGCTTAATAAATGCCATTATTATTATTTTATTAATTATTATAATAACAATACTAATGTAGGTATCTGTTAAGCACTTACTATATGCAAAGCATTGTTCTAAGCACTGGGGTAGATACGAGGTAGGTTGGACACGGTCCCTGTCCCACATGGGGTTCACTCTCTTAAGCCCCATTTTACAGATGAGGTCTCTGAGGCAGTCACCCTCTTAAGCCCAATTTTACAGATGAGGTCTCTGAGGCAGAGAGGAAGCGAAGTGACTCGCCCAAGGTCACACAGCAGACCTCCTATCCCGACTAGATTACTGCATCAGCCTCCTCTCCGATCTCCCATCCTCCTGTCTCTTCCCACTTCAATCCATACTTCACACCGCTGCCCGGATCGTCTTTGTGCAGAAACGTTCTGGGCATGTTACTCCCCTCCTCAAAAATCTCCAGTGGCTACCAATCAACCTACGCATCAGGCAGAAACTCCTCACCCTCGGCTTCAAGGCTCGCCATCACCTCGCCCCCTCCTACCTCTCCTTCCTTCTTTCCTTCTACAACCCAGCCCGCACCCTCCGCTCCTCGGCCGCTAAGCATCATCATCAATCGTATTTATTGAGCGCTTACTATGTGCAGAGCACTGTACTAAGCGCTTGGGAAGTACAAATTGGCAACATGTAGAGACAGTCCCTACCCAACAGTGGGCTCACAGTCTAAAAGGGGGAGACAGAGAACAAAACCAAACATACTGACAAAATAAAATAAATAGAATAGATATGTACAAATAAAATAAATAAATAGAGTAAAAAAAATATGTACAAACATATATACATATATACAGGTGCTGTGGGGAAGGGAAGGAGGTAAGATGGGGGAGATGGAGAGGGGGACGAGGGGGAGAGGAAGGAAGGGGCTCAGTCTGGGAAGGCCTCCTGGAGGAGGTGAGCTCTCAGCAGGGCCTTGAAGGGAGGAAGAGAGCTAGCTTGGCGGATGGGCAGAGGGAGGGCATTCCAGGCCCGGGGGATGACGTGGGCTAATCTCCTCACTGTGCCTCGTTCTCGCCTGTTCCACCGTCGACCCCCGGCCCACGTCCTCCCCCGTCCTTGAATGCCTTCCCTCCGCACATCCACCAAGCTAGCTCTCTTCCTCCCTTCAAAGCCCTACTGAGAGCTCAGCTACTCAAGGAGGCCTTCCCAGATTGAGCCCCCTCCTTCCTCTCCCCCTCCTCCCCCTCCCCATCCTCCCGGCCTTACCTCCTTCCCCTCCCTGTATATATGTATATATGTTTGTACGTATTTATTACTCTATTTATTCATTTATTTTATTTGTACATATTTATTCTATTTATTTCATTTTGTTAATATGTTTTGTTCTCTGTCTTCCCCTTCTAGACTGTGAGCCCGATGTTGGGTAGGTACCGTCTCTATATGTTGCCAACTTGTACTTCCCAAGCACTTAATACAGTGCTCTGCACACAGTAAGCGCTCAGTGAATACGATTGAATGAGTGAATGAATGAAAGGTGACGGAGCTAGGATTAGAACCCACGACCTCTGATTCCCAAACCCGGGCTCTAGTCACTAAGCCATGTTGGGTAGCACCGGGATGGGCAGTGGAAGCAGTGCCATCTTAATGGGAGGAGCCCGGCCCGGAGAATCAGAAGGATCTGGGTTCTAATCCTGCCTCCATCACTTGTCCACTGTGTGACGTTGGGCCTCCGTTCCCTCATCGGTAATAATAATAATGATGGCATTTATTAAGCGCTTACTCCATGCACAGCACTGATCTAAGCACTGGGGAGTTACAAGGTGATCAGCTTGTCCCAAGTGGGGCTCACAGTCTTCATCCCCATTTTACAGATGAGGGAACTGAGGCGCAGAGTAGTGAAGTGACTTGCCCAACGTCACACAGCTGACAAGGGGCAGAGGCAGGATTGGAACCCAGATCCTTCTGACTCTTCCCGCTGTGCCACGCTGCTTCTCTAAACAGAGGTAAAATGTGGATTTAAGAGTGTGAGCCCCGCGTGGGACAGGGACAGCGGCAGGCAACCTGATTACCCCGAATCTACCCCAGTCCTTAGTACAGTGCCTGGCGCAGAGCACTTAAATACCATTAAAACACAATCAAAAAATTTTAAAAATCATGAAAATCAGAAAAGCAGCCGAAAGAGCCTGGGACTGAGAGTCCGAAGAGCTGGGTTCTAATCCCGGCTCTGCCACCTGTTGCTGGGTGGCCTTGGGCAAGTAACAAAGCAGCGTGGCTCAGTGGAAAGAGCCCGGGCTCAGGAGCCAGAGGTTGTGGGTTCTAATCCCGGCTGTACCGCTTGTCAGCTGTGTGACCTTGGGCAAGTCACTTCTCTGGGCCTCAGTTCCCTCATCTGTAAAATGGAGATGAAGACTGTGAGCCCTACGTGAGACAACCTGTTTACCTTGTATCTACCCCAGCGCTTAAAATAGTGCTTGGCACATAACAAGTGCTTAACAAATACCAGCATTATCATTATTCTCTGGGCCTCAGTTTTACTCATCTGTAAAATGAGGATTCGATTCCTGTTCTCCCTCCTCCTCTGAGCCCCATGGCGGGGCAGGGATTGGGTCTGAGTGATTACCTAGTATCTATCCCATTCATTCATTCAATCGAATTTATTGAGCGCTTACTGTGTGCCGAGCACTGTACTAAGCGCTTGGGAAGTACAAGGTGGCAACATATAGAGACAGTCCCTACCCAACAACGGACTCACAGTCTAGAAGCGGGGGGTGCGGATACTCGTCACGTGGTAAGCACTTAAATACCATAAAAAAGTTCACCAGGTTAGATCGTCTCTCTCGTATTTCCGCTTGCACTCACTTTCTTGCTATTCGACCACTTTCTTCTCCCCGTCCTTATAGAGCGTTAAATTGCTATCACCATTTGCGGATTTAAGTGCTTACTCTGTACTGTGCGCCTGGGTAGATACAAGAGCTCACCTCCTCTGGGAGGCCTTCCCAGACTGAGCCCCCTTTTTCTTCTCCTCCTCCCCATCCCCCCGCCCTACCTCCTTCCTCTCCCCACTGCACCTGTATATGTTTGTACAGATTTATTACTCTATTTTATTTGTACATATTTACTATTCTATTTATTTTGTTAATAATGTACATATAGCTATAATTCTATTTATTCTGATGGTTTTGACACCCGTCTCCATGTTTTGTTTTGTCGTCTGTCTCCCCCTTCTAGAATGTGAGCCCGTCGTTGGGTTGGGACCGTCTCTAGACATTTCCGACTTGGACTTCCCAAGCGCTTAGTCCAGTGCTCTGTGCACAGAAAGTGCTCAATAAATACGACTGAATGAGTTGTTTGGATAGATTCCCGAAGCAACGTCTGCCCCCACCCGCGTGAAGCTCTCCGTGGGCAGGAATCCTCCATTTGGGCTGGCCAAGGAGCTCAGTCCAGCGATCGGCACGACCAACGCCCCTGGCTCCCTCCTGAATCCGCTCTGACGACTCCATCGGGAGGGATTTACCGAGCGCTTATGGCACGCTGGGCGCTATATTGAACGCCGGGGGCCTCGCGACGGAACGGCGCCTGAGTTCCTCACTCGTACCGGTTCGGTGGGCGGCCCCTCACCTGGGCAGGAGTCTCCGGCGGCGGGGTCTCCGGTGGCGGGGTCTTCGGGGGCGTCTCTGGCCGGGTCTCCGTCCCCCCCCCCACTGCCAGTTGAGGAACCACGGCTCTCCCCCTCACTCCAGCACGGAGATCACATCTGTTTGGGGAAGCGGGCATCCCGCTGGAGGGGAGGGCAACGGTGCCCGCCCCCGGACCCACCTCTGCCCTCTCCCTCCCGCAAGGGGTGACGGGAAACCGACCCCGGACACCCGGCATCAGAACTCGGGATGGCGCGGGGAAGCCCTGACCTTGGGTCGAGGCCAGGCGGAGAGTGGGGAGACCCCCGGGATGCCACCCCCCGTGCCCCCCGTTACCCAGGGCGAAGAGGTTCCCGTAGCTCTGGAGCATCACGTCATTGTAGAGGTTGCGCTGGTTGGGATTCAGGCGTCCCAACTCCTCCCGGGTGAGGGACACGGTCCCGTCCTCCTCCGACGTCCTCGACACCACCTGTGACCACCACGTCCCGTTTCCTCCGAGCCCACCGCCCGCGTCCCTATCGGGCCTGGGGATCAGACGACCTGGGTTCGAATCCCCCTTCTAATAATAATAATGATGGCATTTATTAAGCGTTACTATGTTCTAAGTGCTGGGGAGGTTACAAGGTGTTCCGTTTGTCCCCAGGGGGCTCACTGTCTTTATCCCCATTTGACAGATGAGGGAACTGAGGCCCAGAGAAGTGAAGTGACTTGCCCAAAGTCACCCATCTGACAAGTGGCAGAGCCGGGATTTGAACCCATGACCTCTGACTCTAAAGCCCACGCTCTTTCCACTGAGCCACGCTGCTTCTTCTAGACTGGGAGCCCGTTGTTCGGTAGGGACCATCTCTCTATGTTGCCCAGTTGGACGTCTCAAGCGCTTAGTCCAGTGCTTTGCACCCAGTAAGCGCTCAATATATATGATCGAATGAATGAATGAATGAATGAATCCCGGCTCAGCCCTCTCGGTGACCTTAGACCGGTCACTTTACTCCTCCGTGCGAATTTCCTCGCTCCCTGTTTTCTCTCCTACTTTTAAGGCCGTGAGGCCCATGCAGACTGTAGGCGTGTTGCCTAGTGGGTAAAGCCCGGGCCTGGGAGCCAGAAGGACCTGGATTCTAATCCCGCCTCCATCGCTCTTCCACTGTGTGACCTTGGCCGAGTCACTTCACTCCTCTGGGCCTCAGTTACCTCATCTGTAAAACGGGGGTGTAGACCTTGAGCCCCATGGTCAGGCAAGGACGTCCGACCCGGTTTGCTTGTATCCACCCCAGCGCTTAGTACAGCGCCTGGCACATACTAAGCGCTTGACAGGCATCGTAAGGAAAAATAAATCAGCGATTCCAAAAGTAACTCACATAATCCATCTGCTCAGTACTTCCAGCTGCACCATCGTCTTCTTGGTGCTTAGTAGTCATTGGGTTCAGGAAGCTCTGGGTGTGGGGCACTGTACTGAGTGCTACAAAAGAATGCAGAGGTTGGAATTAAATACAGCCCCTGTTCCTCAGAGGGCTCGATATCTGCCCTAAGGAAGTGCCCACTACATCAATCAGTCTCTTGAGCACCTAAGTCACATCACGTGGCCTCGTGGCTAGAGTCCGGGGGGGGGGGGGCAGAGGACCTGGGTTCTAATTCGGGCTCTGCTATTAGTTTGTTGTGTGACCTTGGAAAACTCACATACCCTGATGGTGAGAGCCCGGGGACCACAGGACCTGAGTTCTAATTCCAGCTCTGTTACCTGTCTGCTGTGTGACCTTGGGCGAGTCACGTACCCTGATAAACTGTACTTCCCAAGCGTTTAGTCCAGTGCTCTGCACACAGTAAGTGCTCAATAAATATGACTAAATGAATAAAGGCCGCCCTTGGGAGCCAGAGTTCCCGAGTTATAATCCTGGCTCCTTTACCTGTCTGCTGTGTGACCTCGGATGAGTCACATGCCCTCGTGGCTAGAGTTAGAGGACCTGGGTTCTAATCCCGCCTCTGCTACTGGTCTGCTGTGTGACCTGGGACCAGTCACATACTCTGACGGTTAGAGGCCGGGCTCGGGGGCCGGAGGACCTGAGTTCTAATCCCGTCCCTGTTGCAAGTTTGCTGTGTGACCTTGGATGAGTCATGTACCCTGATGGGTAGAGGCCGGGCCTGGAGGCCTGGAGCTCTAATCCCGCCTCTGGTCCTAATCTGCGGTGTGACCTTGGATAAATCACATGGCCTCGTGGCTGGAGGGCGGGTGCGGGAGCCCCAAGGGCCTGGGTTCTAATCCGGCCCCGGTCCCAGGCTGCTGTGTGACCTTGGCCGAGTCACTTCCCCCAGCCGCAAAATGGGGGGTCGATCCCCCCTTCCTCCCCCTGTGGGAATTGATGGTCTCCTATCGATCCCAGCGTTTAGCGCATGGTTTAGGCCGGGAGAAGCCGGGAGCCGGAGCCGGAAGCCGGGCCGCGGGGGGGCTGGAAACCGCGAGGGCCCGGGATTGGGGGGCTGGAAACAGCTGATCGGAAGGGGGCCCTAAGGTAGGGCGGACGGGTCCGGAAGGAGCGAGGCCGGGGGGGCTGGAAACCGCTGAGGGGAGGGGGCGCTCGGGAGGGGGCGGAAGGAGGGGAGGGGGGCCCGGGTTCGGAAGGCGCGAAGAGTGGAGGGGGGCTCGAAGCAGCGAAGTGAGGGGGCGCGGGCGGGGCCGGAAGGAGAGAGGGGGGCCTGGAAACGGGGAGGGGCCGGAAGAAGTGGAGACGGGGGGCTGGAAATCGCTGAGGGGAGGGAGGCGCGGGGCCGGAAAACGCGAAGACTGGGGGGGGGCTGAGGGAGGGGCCGGAAAGAGTGAGGGGGGCCTGGAACAGGGGAGGGTGTCGCCGGGCCGGAAAGAGAGAGGAGAGGAGGCTGGAAACAGCGAGCGGAGGAGGGCGGGGGCGCGGGGCTGGAGAGTTGATGGGAGGTGGAAAGGGGCAGGCCCACAGGCAGCGAGGGGAAGGGACGCGGTGGAGAGGGAGGCAGGCGGGGTCAGAGGGAGTGATCATATGTGACGACAGGCAGAGGGAGGGAAGGGGAGCGAGAAGCGGGAGGGGCCGGAAGTGGGGGGAGGCGCGATCTGGAAGCTGGTTGTGAGGAGATTCATTCAGTCATTCAGTCCTAGTTCACTCATTCATTCGATAGTATTTCGCTCATTCATTCCATCATTCATTCATTCAATCGGATTTCCTTCATTCATCCATCATATTTCGTTCATTCATTCAATCGTATTTTATTCATTCATTCCATCGTATTTCAATTTTTCAATCATATTTCATTCATTTAATCGTATTTCATTCATTCATTCGATCGTATTTCATTCATTCATTGCATCGTATTTCATTCGTTCCATCGTATTTCATTCATTCAAACGTATTTCATTCATTCATTCCATCGTATTTCATTCATTAAATGGTATTTCCTTCATTCATTCACTCAATCGTATTTCCTTAATTCATTCAATCGTATTTCATTCATTCATTCCATCGTATTTCATTCATTCCAACGTTTTTCATTCATTCATTCCATCGTATTTCATTCATTAAATGGTATTTCCTTCATTCATTCACTCAATCGCATTTCCTTAATTCATTCAATCGTATTTCATTCATTCATTCCATTGTATTTCATTCATTCAATCGTATTTCATTCATTCAATCCTATTTATTGAGCGCTTACTGTGTGCGAAACCCTGTACTAAGAGCTTGTGAGAGTATACTATAACATCGAACACATTTTCTCCTCACAGCTGAGCGCTTAACTGTGTCAAAAACACTGGGCTAAGCACTTCGGAGAGGACGACAGAGCAATAAACGGACACGTTCCATGCCCACTGTGGTGGTGAGTAGATTCATTCCATCGTATTCAGTGCTCAGCGTTTAGAACAGTGCTTGGCACATAGTAAGCACTTAACAAATACCACCATTATGATTGAGCGTTTACTGTGTCCAAAGCACTATGCTAAGCGCTTTGGAGAGGATGAATGAACAGACACATTCCCTTCCCACAATGCGCCTCCTGCCCGCATCAGTGTGAATTAGTGGAAAGAGCCCGAGCATGGGAGTCAGAGGTCATGGGTTCTAATCCCGGCTTCACCACCTGTTGGCTGTGTGACTTTGGGCAAGTCACTTCACTTCTCTGGGCCTCAGGTCCCCCATCTGGAAAATGGGGATGAAGACTGTGAGCCCCACGTGGTACAATCTGATGACCTGGTATCCCCCTCCACCCCCAGGGCTCAGAACGGTGCTTGGCACATAGTAAGCGCTTAACAAATACCATCATCATTATTATTATGTCACCCGCCTCCTCAACAATCTCCGGTGGTCACCTATCCACCTCCGTATCAATCAAAATGAGCTTACAGTCTAGAGCGGGAAACAGACATTAATATGAGTAAATAATTTATAATATATGAATGAATACTATATAGTTGATTAACTGCGCGAAGGTTTACTGTTCCAGTCCTTTTGTTTAGTTGATTAATTGGATGAAAATGTTCCATTCATGACATTGTTCTGTTGCTTTGTCGGTTAGCTGGATGAAATTTGACTGTTCATGATGTAGCGAAGCAGCGTGGCTCAGTGGAAAGAGCCCGGGCTTGGAGCTCATTATTATTATTAGTAGTAGTAGTCGTCAAGAACTGTAAAAACAGTAAAAACCCTCCCTTGACCACATGGCTCCCTCCTGGTATCACCCATCACCCCCTACCCTTCCTCTCCAAACTCCTTGAGCGAGTGGTCTACATCCGCCATCTCAAGTTCCTGTCCTCCAATTCTCTTCTAGACCCCCCCACCAAATCTGTCTTTCGTCCCCTTCGCTCCACAGAAACTGCCCTCTCGAAGGTCACCGGTGACCTCCTTCTTGCCAAATCCAAAGGCTTCTGCTCCAACCTCATCCTCCTCGACCTATCAGCTGCCTTCGACACTGTGGGCCACCCCCTTCTCCTGCAAACGTTATCCAACCTCGGCTTCTCTGACGCTATAATAATGATATTAATACTGATGGTAGTTGTTAAGCGCTTATTACGTGCCAAGCACTGTTCTAAGCGCTGTCCTCTCCTGGTTCTCCTCTTATCTCTCTGTCCACTCATTCTCAGTCTCCTTGGAGGTCTCCTCCTCTGCCTCCCACCCGCTAATAGTGGGGGTCCCTCAAGGTTCAGTTCTGGGTCCCATTCTATTCTCCATCCACGCCCACTCCCTTGGAGAACTCATTCACTCCCTTGGATCACTCAATCGTATTTATTGAGCAGAGCACTGTACTAAGCACTTGGGAAAGTGCAATAGAATTAGCAGGCGCATTCCCTCCCCATAACGACCTTACAGTCCAGAGGAGGGGACACGCATTAATACGAATAAATGAGTTATAATATATTATTTAAAGGTACGCACAAAAGTGTTGCAGGGTCATGGGACCAAAGATCACAGACTGAAGTGCATAGTAGGAAGAGGATGCGGGAAAGGGGTCGGCGGTGAGATAGATGAGATCAGAGAAGCAGCGTGGCTCAGTGGAAAGCTTTGGAGTCAGAGGCTTTGGAGTCAGAGGTCCTGGGTTCAAATCACGGCTCCGCCACTTGTCAGCTGTGTGACTTTGGGCAAGTCACTTCACTTCTCTGGGCCTCAGTTCCCACATGTGTAAAATGGGGATTCAGACTGTGAGCCCCCCGTGGGACAACCTGATCACCTTGTATCTACCCCAGAGCTTAGAACAGTGTTTTGCACATAGTAAGCGCTTAACAAATACTATCATTATTATTATTATCAGGGTGCAGTACGTAAGATGGCGCTAGAAGGAGTGAAGCGTGCCCGGCTGGAATAGTAGGTGCTTAGAGAGGTGAGGTAGGAGTGGGTGAGCTGATTGAGAGCCTTAAAACCAATGGAGAGGAGTTCCTGTTTGACGAGGCAGCGGAGGGGCAACCCCTGCAGGCTCTGTAGGCTCTCGAGGAGTGGGGAGACATGAACTGAACGATTCTGTTAAACAATATGCGCAGAAGAGTGAAGTATTCATTCATTCAATCGTATTTATTGAGCACTCACTGTGTGCAGAGCACTGGACTAAACGCTTGAGCACTGTTTGATCGGAGTGGGGCGAGTCGGAACGCTGGGAGGTCAGCGAGGAGACAAATGCAGTAGTGAAAACGGGGCAGGATAAGTGCTTGTGTTATTCATTCAGTCGTCTTTACTGAGCGCTTACTGTGGGCAGATCACTGGACTAAGCGCTTGGGAGAGGACAATTCAGCAACAGAGAGAGTCCCTATCCACAACGGGCTCACGGTCTAGAAGTGGGGGTGACAGATGTCAGAACAAGTAAACAGGCAACAGGGTCATCAGTAGCATCGTTATAAATAAATAGAATTGTAGATACATGCACATCATTAATAAAAATAAACAGAATTATAAATCTATACATGGATACCCAAGTGCTGTCGGGCGGGGAGGGGGGTAGAGAGGAGGGAGGGAGTCAGGGCGATGGAGAGGGGAGGAGGAGTAGAGGAAAAGGAGGGCTCTGTCTGGGAAGGCCTCCTGGAAGAGGTGAGTTTTCAGTAGGGCTTTGAGGGGGGAAGAGAGCTAGTTTGGCGGATGTGAAGAGGGAGGGCATTCCAGGCGAGAGGTAGGACGTGGGCCGGGGGTCGACGGCGGGACGGGCGAAAACGAGGCACCATGAAGAGGGTAGTCCTATGTGCCAGGCACTGAGCTAAGCCCTGGAGGAAAGGAAATAGAGAGGAAGAGAAGGTAGGAATAGTCAAGGAGTTGTGGGGAGGAAAAGAGGGAGCGTGAAGGAGAAGTGATTTATCCTTGGTCCCCTTTCTTGACTGTAAACTTGTTGTGGGCAGGGAATGTGTCTGTTTATTGTTACATTGTATTCTCCCAAGCGCTTAGTACAGTGCTGTGTATGTTGTACGCGCTCCATAAATACAACTGAGTGACCGACGGACTTGGTCACCGCTGAGGCCTCCCAACTGGGACTCTAAAGTTGTTGTGAACCGGGAATGTTCATTCAATCATATTTATTGAGCGCTTACTGCTTGCAGAGTGCTGTACTAAACGCTTGGAAAGTACAATTCAGCAACAAAGAGAGACAATCCCTGCCCACGACGGGCTCACAGTGTAGAAAGGGGGAGACAGGCATTAAAATAAGTAAACAGGCATCGATAGCTTCAATAGAAATACATAGAATTAGATATATATCTAATATATAATATATCATATGATATATTATATCATATATCACATATATAGATACATGCACACGCACACACACAAACACACATCAGTTGGCTCCGCCAACTGTCAGCTGTGTGACTTTGGGCAAGTCACTTACCTTCTTTGTGTCTCAGTTACCTCACCTGTAAAAAATGGGGATGAAAACTGTGAGCCCCCCGTGGGACAACCTGATCACCTTGTAACCTCCCCAGTGCTTAGAACAGTGATTTGGACATAGTAAACGCTTAACAAACACCATCTTTATTATTATTATTATCAGAACAAATAAAACAGGCATTAATATGAGTAAATAGAATTATAGACATGTATATCTAAACACAAGTGCTGTGGGGAGGGAGGGGAATATGCCTGTTATATTGTCATACTGTACTGTCCCAAGCGCTTAGTATAGTGCTCTGCATGCAGTAAACGCTCAGTAAATACGATTGACTGACTGACCGATTCACCACTCCAGGACCACATCAGAACGGAAGTTGGCAGGGAAAGAATCAACCGGGCATCCAACAGTTCATAGGCTTCGGGGCACAGAGCTTCCGTGGGACCAGCCTCCCCATCGCCACCGTCACGTCACGGTTCCTCAGGCTGTAGATGGCCGGGTTCAGGGCTGGGGGCACCACAGCGTACAACACTGGCATCGCCAAATCTCCCACAGACGGAGTGTCCGGGGTGGGCTTCAGGTGGGCCACGGTGCCATTGAAGAAGAACAGAGCCACCACCACGAGATGGGGCAGGCAGGTGGAGAAGGCTTTGGCCCGGCCCTCGGAGGCCGGCATCCTCAGCACGGCCCGGAAGGTACGCACGTACGAGACAACGACGGAGACGAAGCAACTGGAAGCCATGATCACCGTGAGGGTGATGAGGCCGAACACCATTTCTTCCCGTCTGAGCAGGAATGTCGGAGCACCTGGGGGATGTTGCAGAAGAACTGGCGGATCACGTTGGACCCGCAGAAGGACAAAGAGGAGGTGGTGGCCATGAGCACGAGGCTGGAGAGGCCCCCGCCGAGCCAGGAGGCGGCCGCCATCTTCCCACAGACCCCTTTGCTCACGATGACCTTGTAGCGCAGGGGGAGGCAGATGGCCGCGTAGCGGTCGTAGGACAACACAGTGAGCAGGGCCGCTTCGGTGTCGGCCAAGAAAACCACCAAGAAGACTTGTGTGACACAGCCCAGGAAGGAGATGGACCTTTTTTCGGTCAGGGAGTTGTAGATGGATTTGGGGACGGTGACGGAGATGAGGCCAAGGTCGAGGACAGACAGGTTCCTGAGGAAGAAATACATAGGGGTGTGGAGGCGCCTGTCGAGGATTGTGACAGCGACGATGAGGCGATTCCCCGTCAGGGCCGCCAGGTAGACCAGGAGGAACAGCGCCGCCTGGAGCAGCTGCAGCTCCCGGACCACCGAGAATCCTAGCAGGAAGAATTCCCTAAGCGCAGTGTGGTTGGCCATTTTCTGCTCAGGGGTGCTGTGTGGGGAAGGAGAAGTGGAGAAGGAAGGGAAGCACAGATACGTCCGGGGAGGAGAAAATACTGCCAAAAGGAAGATGGGAGAGGGTTGGCTCAGTGCCTGCTGGGTAGCCAGGGCCAAATCCCCATCTCTCTGTGTCTCAATTCCCTTGTCGGTAAAATGGGAATGTGATACCTTTTCTCCCTTCCTCTGAAACTAAGAGCCCTGTGGGGGATGGAGACTGGGTCTTAACTATTTCATTCAATTTTATTTATTGAGCGCTTACAGTGTGGATATTTATATATTGTACATATTTACCATTCTATTTATTTTGTTAAGGATGTCCATCTAGCTTTATTTCTATTTGTTCTGACGGCTTGACACCTGTCCACATGTTTTATTTTGTTGTCTGTCTCCCCCTTCTAGACTGTGAGCCCGTTGTTGGGTAGGGACCATCTCTATCTGTTGCCAACTTGTACTTCCCAAGCGCTTAGTACAGTGCTCTGCACACAGTAAGCGCTCCATAAATACGATTGAATGAATGAATGAATGTGCAGAGCACTGGACTAAGTGCTTGGAAAGTCAAATTCAGCAATAAAGAGTGACAAATTGTCCTATATTTAAAATCACCTCCAGAGAGACGAGGCTTCTGGGAAAACCCGCCTCGACGAAGCTGCCTGTTGTAATACTAATACCTGTGGTGTTTGTTAATCACTTACTATGTGCCAGGCACTATGTAATAATACTAATAATAATGATAACAATAATTCTTGTCTTTGTTAAGCACTGACTACGTGTCAGGCACTGTACTAAGCGCCGGCGTGGATAATAATAATAATAATAATAATAATAATAATAATAATAATAATAATAATGTATTTGTTACCCCTTCTAGACTGTGAGCCCGTTATTGGGTAGGGACCGTCTCAATATGTTGCCAACTTGTACTTCCCAAGCGCTTAGTACAGTGCTCTGCACACACTAAGTGCTCAATAAATACGATTGAATGAATGAATGAATGTTAAGCCCTTACTATGTGCCAAGCACTGTTCTAAGCCCTGGGGGGATACAAGGTAATCACGGTTGTCCCACGTGGGGCTCACAGTCTTAATCCCCATATTACAGATGAGGGAACTGAGGCACAGAAAAGCTAAGAGGCTTAGAGAAGCAGCATGGCTCAATGGAAAGAGCACGGGCTTTGGAGTCAGAGGTCATGGGTTCAAATCTCGGCTCCGCCAATTGTCAGCTGTGTGACTTTGGGCAATCAATCAATCAATCAATCGCATTTATTGAGCGCTTACTGTGTGCAGAGCACTGTACTAAGCGCTTGGGAAGTACAAGTTGGCAACATATAGAGACAGTCCCTACCCAACAGTGGGCTCACAGTCTAAAAGGGGGAGACAGAGAACAAAACCAAACATACTAACAAAATAAAATAAATAGAATAGATACGTACAAGTAAAATAAATAAATAAATAGAGTAATAAATATGTACAAACATATATACAGGTGCTGTGGGGAAGGGAAGGAGGTAAGATGGGGGGATGGAGAGGGGGATGACGGGGAGAGGAAGGAAGGGGCTCAGTCTGGGAAGGCCTCCTGGAGGAGGTGAGCTCTCAGTAGGGCCTTGAAGGGAGGAAGAGAGCTAGCTTGGCGGATGGGCAGAGGGAGGGCATTCCAGGCCCGGGGGATGACGTGGGCCGGGGGTCGATGGCGGGACAGGCGAGGACGAGGTACGGTGAGGAGATTAGCGGCAGAGGAGTGGAGGGTGCGGGCTGGGCTGTAGAAGGAGAAAAGGGAGGTGAGGTAGGAGGGGGCGAGGTGATGGAGAGCCTTGAAGCCCAGGGTGAGGAGTTTCTGCCTGATGTGCAGATTGATTAGTAGCCATTGGAGATTTTTGAGGAGGGGAGTAACATTCTCAGAGCGTTTCTTGACAAAGACAATCCGGGCAGCAGCATAAAGTATGGATTGAAGTGGGGAGAGACACGAGGATGGGAGATCAGAGAGAAGGCTGATGCAGTAGTCCAGACGGGATAGGATGAGAGCTTGAACGAGCAGGGTAGTGGTATGGATGGAGAGGAAAGGGTGGATCTTGGCAAGTCACTTAACTTCTCTGTGCCTCAATTTCATCATCTGTAAAATGGGGATTAAGACTGTGAACACCCCGTGGGACAACCTGATCACTTTGTAACCTCCCCAGCGCTTAGAACAGTGCTTTGCACATAGTAAGTGCTCAATAAATGCCATTATCATTATTATTATTATTATTATTATTATTATTATTATTATTATTTCCCAAAGTCACACAGCTGAGAAGTGGCAGATCCGGGATTAGAACCCATGACCTCTGACTCCCAGGCCCGGGCTGTATCGAGGCACTGATAACAACCAATCCCCTCAGATTTATATGCCTTGTCTTACCTGTGCGAGTTTTGCAAGGCATAAAAGTGAAGAAGTCACAGTGGCTTACAGAAGTTGAATAACTCCCTTGTCTCCTTGATCTCTGATGCTCTGGGACGATCCCAGACAATTTTTTTAGATGTTTTTGGTTCAGCGCCTACTCTGTGCCAGACACTGTACTACGCGCTGGGGTAGATAGAAGTTAATTGGGTTGGACCTAGTCCACGTCCCACGTGGGGCTCACGGTCTTCATCCCTATTTTACAGAGGAGGGAATCGAGGTACAGAGAAGTGAAGTGACGTGCTCACGGTCACACGGCAAACAAGTGGTGGAGGCGGGTTTAGAACCTAGGTCCTTCGGATTTTCAGGCTCACGATGTGTTCGCTAAGCCATATTGCATCTCTACGATTCCTCCTGATTTCTACCGCCCACTTTCTCCGACGGGTAGCTGCTTGTATAACGCTAGGTGAGTCCCTCTGCAGAGGTCTCTCCTTCTAGACTCTGTTTCCTTATCCTTTTAGTAAATCCGGATGGGTAGAAAGGGACAAAAACCTGTGACTTCATCCCCTCTGTGACCTTTATCAGGAAGTAGCCAGCGTCTGCAGGGCTGGGTGGTGTCCCGGAGCTGAGCACAGCCCAAGATCCCTGGTGTAGCGAAGACGGGTAATTGATCCCCGAGGGAAAAACAGGGATTCATTCCCTCAGGGTTCTCCGCCAACATTGCTCAGAGTCACCCCGTTACTGCCTTTTGTCCCTCTGAGAGATACAGGGGAAGAAGGAGGAGGAGGAGGAGGAGGAGGAGGAGGAGGAAAAGAAGGAGAAGGAGAAGAAGAAGAAGAAGAAGAAGAAGAAGAAGAAGAAGAAGAAGAAGAAGAAGAAGAAGAAGAAGAAGAAGAAGAAGAAGAAGAAGAAGAAGAAGAAGAAGAAGAAGAAGAAAAGGAGGGAAGGAAGGAAAAAATTGCTCTGAAAATTGGATCACTATTACTACTATTAAAGGACAGTAATAAAAATATAATAAGTATAATTACGTGATAAAATAGCCATACAGATATGTACTGTTCTCTCTACTCAGCATGTAGAACAGCGCTTGGCACATAGTAAGTGCTTAACAAATACCATCATTATTACTAATATCTTCTCTTCCTCTTCTTCCTTTTCGTTATTCTGCTCCTCAACCTCTTTCTCCTTCTCCTCTTCCTCCTCCTCCGTCCTGGCTGAGCTTAGTACAGTGCTCTGCACACAGTAAGCCCTCAATAAATACAAGTGACTGACTGAGTTGCATCTCCTCCGGTGCTTGGTATCTAGGAAAGGGTAAATAATTAATGCTATTATTATTATAGGAAATAAGAAGGGTATGCTCACTGAAACATAATATTCCATGTATAGCTGCACTGCACAAGATGATCAACAACCGAGGAACGAATAAAAATTCCACTGGTCTACGTGTTTCCTGTAGTCCTCCCAGAACCACCTTCAATTGTCCCAGATTCCTTAGCGAGGGGATGACTTTTTCACAGACCCCTATCTCCTCCGTTCATCCTCGCAAAGACTGAAGCTTCCTTGAAGTCACTCTTTGGCGGCTCGAGGCGGCTTTATCGGCCCCAGTTCCGTCCCTGGGGCGGCCACTAATTGTGTGCGAGTGGGCCAGAGAGGGTAATCAGTGATAATAATAATGATGGTATTTGTTAAGCGCTTACTATGTGCCGACCACTGTTCTAAGCGCTGGGGGGATACAAGGTGATCAGGTTGTCCCACGGGGGGCTCACAGTCTTCATCCCCATTTGACAGATGAGGTCACTGAGGCCCAGAGAAGTGAAGTGACTAGCCCAAGTCACAGATCTGACAAGTGTCGGGATTAGAACCCACGACCTCCGACTCCCAAGCCCGGGCTCTTTCCACTGAGCCACGCTGCTTCTCTGCTCGGACACTTGACGGGAACATTTCCAGCCAGGTCCAGTCTCCCCAGACCCTGGCACGGGAGCTTCCCCATTGGAATCATTTCTTGCTAATTGACCCATGGGTCATGCATGACCCCACATGAGGAGCGAGATGGTAGAATCAGGGCCACATCCTGTAGGCCCGAGGATTTTAGACAATGTCTTCGGTAACCCAGAGACAGTCAGTAGCTGGGAGGTCATTAAACCCCCACTCCAAGCCCTCCTGAAAGCTCACCTCCTCCAGGAGGCCTTTCCAGACTGAGCCCGCCCTTCTCTGCTCCACTTCCCCTCCCCATCTCCCCGACTCCCTCCCTCCACTCTACCCCCCTCCCAACCCCAAAGCACTTGCGTCTCTATGTACATATTTATTATTCTAATTATTTTATTAATGATATGTATAGATCAGTGTGGCTCAGTGGAAAGAGCCTAGGCTTTGGAGTCAGAGGTCATGGGTTCAAACCCCGGCTCCACCAAATGTCAGCTGTGTGATTTTGGGCAAGTCACTTAACTTCTCTTTGCCTCAGTTCCCTCATCTATAAAATGGGATTAAGACTTAAAGCCCCCCGAGGGACAACCTGATCACCTTGTAACCTCCCCAGCGCTCAGAACAGTGCTTTGCACATAGTAAGGGCTTAATAAATGCCATTATTATTATTATTATTGTTATTGTTATTAATCATTCTATTTATTTCTATTGATGCCTCTCTACTTGTTTTCTTTTGTTTCGTTGTCTGTCTCCCCTCTTCTAGACTGTAAGCTCGTCGTTGGGTAGAGATTGTCTCTGTCTGTGGCCGAATTGGACTTTCCACACGCTCAGTCCAGTACTCGGCACACAGTAAGCGCTCAATAAATACGATTGACTGGACGAATGACTGAATAAACCCCGTTCCGGACGGCCACCGGATGAGGCCGATCCCCCTTCAGACACCATCTGAGGGGGTGATTCAGGCGGTTCGGAAGTGCACGAAACACGATTCTCAAAGGTACCGATGACGCGAGGGCCGCAAAGACTACGTTTAATAAGTAGACTTGGAAGGGAAGCGAAGAGATACTCACTCCCTGATCCTGGCAGGGACCACAACAGATATCCATGTCAGAATCAGTCTAAGTAGATTTGATAGGGAAGCAAAGAGATACTCACTCCCTGATCCGGGCAGGGAGCACAACAGATATCCATGTCAGAATCAATCAGAGTGGCGTCTCAACATGCCCGAACACACAACGTGTTACACAAGAATAAGGAGGGAGTGTTACGGGCATGGTATCGCCTCCCAGACAGGTCCGGAATTTCCCCACAGTCCTGACTGTTGTGTTTGTCCTTGCTCTGTGAGATAAAGCAAGGATTACATTCCTCCAGTTGGGCCGGTCTGCATATGGTTGAGGGATGCGATTATTTTTTATCGGTGGCCTTCCTCCGCCCAGGAATATAAATCAAGGGGCCCAGAGTTCTCGGATTGGTGCCGGGAGATATGTCGTGCGTTTGCTGAGGCCTTGCGTGCTAGATTGGTTAAGTGCCACTCACGAGTCTTCCACGGTGTTCCCCTTTACGGGGTCTCGCTGGGTGGGGGAACTGTCTCCCCCGGAGTCTGAGGAGCTTCCCAGCTTATTGTTTGTTTTATGGAAATCGTTGAGCAGTTACTACGTGTCAAACACTGTTCTGAGCGCTGAGTTGGGACCAAGCCAATCGGGTCGGACACAGTCGCTGTCCTGCATGGGGATCACGGTCTTATGTAAGAAGGAAGATTGGTATTGCATCCCCATTTTACGGTTGAGGAAACTGAGGCACAGAGAACTTAAGTAACTTGCCAAGATCACACAGCAAGCAGTTGGCAGAGCTGGGATTAGAACCCAGGACCTCTGACTCCCAGGAACCTGGAAGAGTACAATTTCTCAATTAACAGACACATCCCCTGCCCACGATGAGCTTAAAGTCCAGAAGGGGAGACAGACGTTAATACTAATAAATAATTTACAGATAGGTACCTAAGTGCTGTTGGGTTTGTAGTGACAATTTTCTCAATAAAAGCGGTGGCCAGGTCATTAGGGGCGAGGGATGAGGGAGTCGGGTGGCACTGGGTGTTTAAGGAGGGACCGACCAGCGAGGGCGATGGGCATGGGTGCCAATACAGAGTGGGACCTGAGATGGGGACTTTCCAGAGAAGTGAGTCGCGCTGGGTCTCGGCTGCACAACAACATGACAACGTCGGAGACGCAGATTTTTCTTCACTCTGGTCACCTCCAGATCCAGATCTCCTGAATGGACGTTTGCTGCCATCAAAGGGTGGGAGACTGAGACCCGGGAAGGAGAGATCTCTCCACACCCTCCGGGGTACACGGTCGCAGGGGGAGGGATTGAATGACCTCTGGAGAGGGCATTTTTTCCTCAGCACCGCTGCCATCTTCACCTTCATCGGTGGTATTTCTTAAGTGTGCAGAGCACTGCACAAAGCAATGAATAATATACGTTCTGTGCCCACGGTGAGCGAGAAGCAGCGTGGCTAAGTGGAAAGAGCATGGGCTTTGGAGTCAGAGGTCATGGGTTCAAATCCCGGCTCCACCAATTGTCAGCTGTGTGACTTTGGGCAAGCCACTTCATTTCTCTAGGCCTCAGTTACCTCATCTGTAAAATGGGGATGAAAACTGTGAGCCCCACGTGGGACAACCTGATCATCTTGTATCCCCCGAGTGCTTAGAACAGTGCTTTGTACATAGTAAGCGCTTAACAAATACCATTATTATTATTATTATTATTACAGTCTAGAGATACTATATCAGTTAATCAGTAGGTGGTATTTATTGACCACTTACTAGGTGCACAGCACTGTACTGGATGCCCGGGGCCTTCCTTTCCCTCAGAATATGAATCAAGGGGCCCAAAGTTCTCGGATTGTTGTTGCGAAATATGTGCTGTGTTTGATGAGGCCTTGTGGGCTAAATTGGTCAACTGCCACTCATTATTCTTCCAAGGTATTCCCCTATACGGGGTCTCACCGGATAGGGGAATTGTCACCCCCAGAGTCTGAGGCGCTTTCCAGCATATTGTTGGTTCGTCTTACGGAACCTGTTAAGCACTTACTATGTGTCAAACACCGTAGAGTACAACAGAGTTGGAAGACACATTCCCTGCCCACAACAAGCTCGCTGTCTAGAGGAGGAAATAGACATTGCTATAAATAAATAATTTGTGATATATAATTTATAGATTTGTGCAAGGGGTACAGAGCCTTGGGGGTTAGGCAAAGACCAGAGTACCCTATTTCTATAGCTTTAATTCTATCATATAGCTTTAATTCTATCATATAGCTTTAATTCTATTTATTCTCACGATTTTGACCCCTGTCTACATGTTTTGTTTTGTTATCTCTCTCCCTCTTCTAGACTGTGAGCCCGTTATTGGGTAGGGACCGTCTCTATATATTACCGACTTGTACTTCCCAAGCGCTTAATACAGTGCTCTGCACACAGTTAGTGCTCAATAAATACGATTGAATGAATGAATGAATGAATTTCTTCCCGACATTCCAGGAACTCTCTTATAGATAGGGAACGTGTCACTTCTGTCGGTTGAAATTTTCCAAGAATTTACTATAAATCATTTCACCAAGTGGTGGCTACTTTGCACTGTGGTAGTTGTACTAAGAGGAGGAGGAGGTGGAAGAGTAATACTCCTACTCCCCCTACTATTCCAACAATATAACCATGGGGCAAGAGATCTGGGTTCAAGTCCCAGCTTCACCATTTGCCTGCTGTTTACCTTTGGGCAACTCATTTAATCTCTCTGGCCTTGGTTTCCTCATCTGTAAAATAGTGCTGATCTTGTATCTATTCCAGCACTTTGTACAATGTTCAGCCCATAGCAAGCACCTGCTAAATACAATCATTGTTACTATTTTCATTACTACCATCACTACTATCACTACTTGAGAAGCAGCATGGCTCAGTGGAAAGAGCCCGGGCTATGGAGTCAGAGGTCAGGGGTTCAAATCCAGGCTCGGCCAATTGTCAGCTCTGTGATTTGGGCAAGTCACTTAATTTCTCTTTGCCTCAGTTCCCTCATCTGGAAAATGGGGATTAAGACTGTGAGCCCCCGGTGGGGCAACCTGATCACCTTGTAACCTCCCGAGCACTTAGAACAGTGTTTTGCACATAGTAAGCCCTTAATAAATGCCATTATCATTATTATTATCACTATTCTCCTACAGCTATTACTACCATTACTATTCTCATCAGGATGGGGAAGCAGTGTGGCCTAGTGGAAAGACCCCGGGCCTGAGAGTAAGGGGACCTGAGTTGTCTGCTGTGTGACCTTGGGCAAGTCACTTCACTTCTCTGTAACCCAGTTCGCTTATCTGTAAAGTGGGGACGAAGACTGTGAGCCCCACGTGGGACAACCTGATCACCCTGTATCTCCCAGCGCTTAGAACAGTGCTTTGCACATAGTAAGCGCTTAACAAATACCATCATCATCAATCCCAGAGCTTAATTCGGTGCTTTTCAAATTCCACTAAAAAGAAATATGATTCTGGTCAGATGATCTCCCGCTCGGAGTCTTCCAGATGGCGGCCTTCACGTCCCTGTTCCTCAGGCTGTAGATGAGGGGGTTCAGAGTCGGAGACACCACAGAGTAGAACATGGACACCAGAAGGTCCAGCGTTGAGGGGGAGTCTGAGGGAGGCTTCAGATAGGCGAATCCTGAAGTCTATATAAAAAAAAATCACGACGGCGAGGTGGGGCAGACAGGTGGAGAAGGCTTTGGCCCGGCCCTCGGCGGATTGCATCCTCAGTACGGCCCGGAAGATGTGGATGTACGAAGCCGCCATGGCAGCGAAACACACCACGGAGAGGTTGACTGTGAAGGTCGTGATCCCAACCTCTGTAAGGACCGCAGTGGAGCCCGAGAGCTTCAGAAGCTGGGGGATGTCGCAGAAGAACTGGCGGATCGCGTTGGACCCGCAGAAGGGCCCGGAGAAGGTGGCGGCCGTGTGCATGAGGCCGGAGAGGCCTCCGCTGAGCCAGGAGGCTGCCGCCATCGTCAAGAGGGCCCCTCCGGTCATGACGACCTCATAGCGCAGGGGGAGGCAGATGGCCACGTAGCGGTCGTAGGACATGGTCGTGAGGAAGGCCATCTCCGCAGAGCCAAAGAAAATCAATAAGAAAACCTGTGTGATGCAGCCCAGGAGGGAGATGGATCTGCGGTCAATCAGGGAGTTGACGAAGGAGTTGGGGACGGTGACAGAGATGAGGCCGAGGTCGATGACGGACAGGTTCCTGAGGAAGAAGTACATGCGGGTGTGGAGGCGCCGGTCGAGGACGGTGACGGCGACGATGAGGAGGTTCCCCGTCAGGGCCGCCAGGTAGACCAGGAGGAACAGCGCCGCCTGGAGCAGCTGCAGCTCCCGGACCTCCGAGAATCCCAGGAGTAGAAATTCAGTCGCGGGCGTGAAGTTGGCCATTTTGTGCGAGATCCTGAGAATTGCTTATAAGTATCCATCCCCCTCTAGCCAGGGCCCTGTCTCTATCCTTCTCCGCAGGTCAGGAACCATCTCTGTCCCCATCCTCTTATCAAGACTCTGTCCTGTCCTTCTCCTCCGGATAGAACCCCGTCTCTAGCCTCCCTTTCTGGTGGGGACCCATCTCTGTCCTCCTCCTCTGGCCAGGACCCTGCCTCCAAGGGGATCTCACCACTGTCGAGCAGGCTAATGCAGGATGGCTGTGCCGATGTAATCCGACCTCGACCCTTCCCTCCCTTTCCCGGGGCTTTCTGGTGTAGAATGAGCGGGGGGTACTGAGGACGATGGGCTCCTTCTCCCTCTCTCGGGGGTGGCCAGAAAGCTCCCCAGCCCGACAGGCGGATTTCACCTCACAATCTCCGCAGTGTGTCAGCCGTGAAAGAACTGGGACATTTTATGGCGCTTTTTCGAGGGATCAGGGCCCAGGGGGATACTGATGGGGAAGCGAGGGATCGGGAGGATCCTGTCGTCATGGCAACTGAACGCAGCGTTACCTAGAGAACGACCGGGGTGGGGGATGGAAGTGCCAACTCCCCTCAGTCATTTTGCAGGATTCCAGGGGATTAATTACTAAGTGTTTACTAAGGGTCCAAGCCCTGGGATAAGCACTGGAGTTGTTACAGGATCATCAGATTGGATTTAGCCCGCTTGTCTCACACAGAACTCACAGTCACCTCGTTGTGAGCAGGGTGTGCATCTGCCAACTCTGTTGTATTGTAATTTTGTTCTTTCCCAAGCTCTTAGTAGAGTGCTCCACACACAGTAAGCGCCCAATAAATCCCATTAATTTATTTGATAAGAGGGAGAATAGCATTGGGGAGAGGGAATGTTTCTATTTATTGTTATATTGATGAGGGAGAATAGCACTGGGGGGAGGGAATATTTCTGTTTATTGTTATATTGTAAATAAATAATAATGGCATTTATTAAGCGCTTACTATGTGCAAAGCACTGTTCTAAGCGCTGGGGAGGTCACAAGGTGATCAGGTTGTCCCACGTGGGGCTCACAGTCTTCATCCCCACTTGACAAATGAGGGAACTGAGGCACAGAGAAGTGAAGTGACTTGCCCAAAGGAGCAGAGGCAGGATTTGAACCCATGACCTCTGACTCCCAAGCCCGGGCTCTTTCCACTGAGCCACGCTGCTTCTCTGATCCTTCCCCAGAGACCCTCTCCAAGGAGAGATGCTGGGGCCGTTCTCCCTCCACACACCCCGGGGCCAATCAGAGTCTCCCCCTCGATCCGGGGTGCCCTCCCTAGAGATGGAAAGCCTGAACCGAAAGACCGCAAAACCACATGAGCAGGAATTGGGGCTCCCATCCTCACTTCACCGAGCTGATCCTCTGCAACTCAGAGGCTCCAAGAAGAAGAAGGAAGAAGAGCCTCGTTTTCCCAACCCTAATAACTGTCCTAGCTGCGAAGCGCTTACTAGGGGCCAGGCACTGTAGTGAGCGCTGGGGTAGATACGAGGGCCCAGAACCTGTCGCCCCTGGAGCTCACCTCCACCACCCTGTGAGCCCTTAGCATCTGGTCTGGTTTAGTTTGTCCTGTCTCTTTTCTGCCAGTGGGGAAACTGAGGCTGGTGAGGAGATACCAGGGGAGGCTCGGTGACTGGTAAATTCACCGTCACGCTTGGTGGGCTTCCTGGGGGGAAGTGACCAGTGACCAAGTCATCCCCCTCCTCCTCCTCCTCCTCTCCTCCTCCTCTCTTTCTCTTCCTCCTGCTCCTCTCTTCTTTCTCCTCTTCTTCCTTCTCTTCTCCTTTCTCCTCTTCCTGCTTCTCCTCTCTTCCTCCTCTTTCTCTCTTCCTCCTCTTTTTCCTCCTCCTCCTCCTCTCTTCTTTCGCCTCTTCTTCCTTCTCCTCTTCTCCTTTCTCCTCTGCCTGCTTCTCCTCTCTTCCTCCTCTTTCTTCCTCCTCTTTCTCTCTTCCTCCTCTTTCTCTCTTCCTCCTCTTTCTCTCTTCCTCCTCTTTCTCTCTTTCTCTTTTTTCCTCCTCCTTCTCCCTTCTTTCTCCTCTTTTTCCTTCTCCTCCTCTGCTTTCTCCTCTTCCTGCTTCTCCTCTCTTCGTCCTCTTTCTCTCTTTCTCCTCTTTTTTCCTCCTCCTCCTCCTCTCTTCTTTCTCCTCTTTTTCCTTCTCCTCTTCTCTTTTCTCCTCTTCCTGCTTTTCCTCTCTTCGTCCTCTTTCTCTCTTTCTCCACTTTTTTCCTCCTCCTCCTCCTCTCTTCTTTCTCCTCTTTTTCCTTCTCCTCCTCTTCTTTCTCCTCTTTTTCCTTCTCCTCCTCTCCTTTCTCCTCTTTCTGCTTTTCCTCTCTTCCTCCTCTTTCTCTCTTCCTCCTCTTTCCCTCTTCCTCCTCTTTCTCTCTTCCTCCTCTTTTTCCTCCTCCTCTCTTCTTTCTCCTCTTCTTCCTTCTCCTCCTCTCCTTTCTCCTCTTCCTGCTTATCCTCTCTTCCGGCTTCTCCTCTCTTCCTCCTCGTTCTCTCTTCCTCCTCTTTTTTCTTCCTCCTCTTCTTCTTGAAAAGCACCGTGACTCAGTGGAAAGAGCCCGGGCTTCGGATGCAGAAGTCATGGGTTCAAATCCAGGCTCCACCACTTGTTCACGTTGTAACCTCCCCAGCGCTTAGAACTGTGCTTTGCACATGGTAAGCGCTTAATAAACATTATTATTATTACTGTCCGCTGTGTGATTGGGGGCAAGCCACTTCACCTTTCTCTGCCTCAGTTACCTCATCTGTAAAATGGGAATTAAGACTGTGAGCCCCCCATGGGCTCACATTTATGAAACTCATGACATTTGTTAAGCCCTTACTATGTGCAAAACACTGTTCTAAGCACTGGAGAGGATACAAGGTGATCAGGTTGTCCCACGTGGAGCTCACAGTTTCAATCCCCATTTGACAGATGAGGTGACTGAGGCCCAAAGAAGTGAAGTGACTTGCCCAAAGTCACACAGCAGACAAGCAGCAGAGCCGAGGTTAGAACCCATGTCCTTCTGACTTTCAAGCGTGGGCTCTAACCACTAGCCCACATTGCTGCTCCTCCTCTCCTTCCTCCTCCTCCCAGCTCCGCCACTGTGTGAATTTGGGCAAATCACTTCACTTATCTGTGCCTCGGTGACCTCATCTGTCAAATGGGGATGAAGACTGGGAGCCCCACGTGGGACAACCTGATCACCTTGTGCTTAGAACAGTGCTTGGCACCTAGTAAACGCTTAACAAATGCCATCCTTATTATTACTACTATTCATTCGTTCGATCCATCATTCATTCAATCATACTTATTGAGCGCTTACTGTATGCAGAGCACTGTATTAAGCGCTTGGATCGTGCTTACTGAGTGCTTACTGTGTGCAGTGACTAGCTCAAGGCCACACAACAATCATTCAATCTCATTTATTGAATGCTTACTGTGCGCAGAGCACTGTACTAAGCGAATGGGAAGTACAAGTCGGCAACAGATAGAGACGGTCCTTACCCCACAACGGGCTCACAATCTAGAAGGGGGAGACGGACAACAAAACAAAACATGGAGACAGGGGTCAAAATCGTCAAAACAAATAGAATTACAGCTACATGCTCATCATTAACAAAATAAATAGAATAGTAAATATGTACAAGTAAAATAAATAGAGTAATAAATCTGTACAAATATATGCAAGTGCTATATATAAAATATATATACAACAGACATGTGGTGAGGCCGGGATTAGAACTCAGGTCCTTTTGACTCCCAAACCTCTGCTCTACCCACTGAGCCACGCTGCCCCCTGCTTCCCTCTACTTCTGAAGGCTGCATTTCACACCTGTACTAAACAGCATGCCAAGTGAAGGGGTCTAGTTTGAAGCTTGTTACATAACTGGTTAAATAAGATGTCCCTCCTTTCCTCTTATCAAGCGGCCTGACCGAAGACCACTCTGAATACTGACCCCTGTCCACTTGGTTTGTTTTGCTGTCTGTCTCCCCCCTTCTGGACTGTGAGCCCATTGTTGGGTAGGGATTGTCTTTATCTTGTGCCCAATTGGACTTCCCAAGCGCTTAGGCCAGTGCTCTGCACACAATAATAATAATAATATTGGTATTTGTTAAGTGCTTACTATCATCATCATCATCATCATCATCAATCGTATTTATTGAGCGCTTACTATGTGCAGAGCACTGTACTAAGCGCTTGGGAAGTACAAATTGGCAACATATAGAGACAGTCCCTACCCAACAGTGGGCTCACAGTCTAAAAGGGGGAGACAGAGAACAAAACCAAACAGACTAACAAAATAAAATAAATATAATAGATATGTACAAGTAAAATAAATAAATAGAGTAATAAATATGTACAAACATATATACATATATACAGGTGCTGTGGGGAAGGGAAGGAGGTAAGATGGGGGGATGGAGAGGGGGACGAGGGGGAGAGGAAGGAAGGGGCTCAGTCTGGGAAGGCCTCCTGGAGGAGGTGAGCTCTCAGTAGGGCCTTGAAGGGAGGAAGAGAGCTAGCTTGGCGGATGGGCAGAGGGAGAGCATTCCAGGCCCGGGGGATGACGTGGGCCGGGGGTCGATGGCGGGACAGGCGAGAACGAGGTACGGTGAGGAGATTAGCGGCGGAGGAGCGTAGGGTGCAGGCTGGGCTGTAGAAGGAGAGAAGGGAGGTGAGGTAGGAGGGGGCGAGGTGATGGAGAGCCTTGAAGCCCAGGGTGAGGAGTTTCTGCCTGATGCGCGGATTGATTGGTAGCCACTGGAGATTTTTGAGGAGGGGAGTAACATGCCCAGAGCGTTTCTGGACAAAGACAATCCGGGCAGCAGCATGAAGTATGGATTGAAGTGGAGAGAGACACGAGGATGGGAGATCAGAGAGAAGGCTGATGCAGTAGTCCAGACGGGATAGGATGAGAGCTTCAATGAACAGGGTAGCGGTATGGATGGAGATGAAATGGCGGATCTTGGCAATGTTGCGGAGCTGAGACCGGCAGGTTTTGGTGACGGCTTGGATGTGAGGGGTGAATGAGAGAGCGGAGTCGAGGATGACAACAAGGTTGCGGGCTTGTGAGACGGGAAGGATGGTAGTGCCGTCAACAGAGATGGGAAAGTCAGGGAGAGGGCAAAGTTTGGGAGGGAAGACAAGGAGTTCAGTCTTCGACATGTTGAGCTTTAGGGGGCGGGCAGACATCCAGATGGAGATGTCCTGAAGGCAGGAGGAGATGCGAGCCTGGAGAGAGGGGGAGAGAGCAGGGGCAGAGATGTAGATCTGGGTGTCATCAGCGTAGAGATAATAGTTGAAGCTGTGGGAGCGAATGAGGTCACCAAGGGAGTGCGTGTAGATTGAGAACAGAAGGGGACCAAGCACTGAACCTTGGGGAACACCCCCAGTAAGAGGATGGGAGGGGGAGGAGGAGCCTGCAAAACAGACTGAGAATGAATGACCGGAGAGGAAAGAGGAGAACCAGGAGAGGACGGAGTCTGTGAAGCCAAGGTCAGATAGCGTGTTAAGGAGAAGGGGGTGGTCCACAGTGTCGAAGGCAGCTGAGAGGTCGAGCAGGATTAGGACAGAGTATGAGCCGTTGGATTTGGCAAGCAGGAGGTCATCGGTGACCTTTGAGAGGACAGTTTCCGTGGAATGTAGGGGATGGAAGCCAGACTGGAGGGGGTAGAGGAGAGAGTTGTTACTAAGTGCCAAGCACTGTTCTAAGCACTAAGGTAGATACAAGATGACCAAGTTGTCACACGTGGGATTCACAGTCTTCATCCCCATTTTCCAGATGAAGGAACTGAGGCCCAGAGAAGTGAAGTGAATCGCCCAAGGTCACACAGCTGACAAGTGGCGGGGCCGGGATTAGAACCCATGACCTCTGACTCCCAAACACGGGCTCTTTCCACTAAACCTGGCTGCTTCTCTATAATGATGGTATTTGTTAAGCGCATACTACGTGTCAAGCACTGTTCTAAGCGCTGGAGGTTAGAACAGTGCCCAGCGCTTAGGACAGTGCTTGTCACATAGTAAGCGCTTAACAAATACCATCATTATTATACAAGGTAATCCTGTTGCCCTATTTGAAATCTCGTGCCCTCTGTCTTGGAAGGTTTAGTATTTTTGTCGTACCTCATCACTCTTGGGGTGGAGGGCTTAATGAAAACAGAAATTGTACTTTCCAAGCGCTTAGTACAGTGCTCTGCACACAATAAGCGCTCAATAAACAAGATTGAATTAATACTTTAAGATTAACGATTCGTGCCTTCTAATAAATGTTCTAATAAAAAATGTTTTCTTGCTATAATACTGAACACCGTGGCTTGTTCCATCGGTAAAGTTGAGTCATGAATCCCCACGTCCCTAATTGGCCTTATCATTCCCTCATCAATCCTATTTATTGAGCGCTTACTGTGTACAGAGCAGTGTACTAAGCGCTTGGAAAGTACAAGACAGCACTAAAGAGAGACAATCCCTGCCGACAACGGGCTTACAGTCTAGAGGTGGACCGCGATGTAACAACCTCTAATTTATTTTTGTGTGTATGGACACAACTATTATGTAAGTTCCTGAGGGCAGATAAGGCAGCGTAGCTGAGTGGCAAGAGCCCGGGCTTGGGAGTCACAGGTTGTGGGTTCTAATCCCTGCTTCGTCACTTCATTCATTCATTCAATCATATTTATTGAGCGCTTACTGTGTGCAGAGCACTGTACTAAGCGCTTGGGAAGTACAAGTTGTCAGCTGTGCGACCTTGGGCAAGTCACTTCACTTCTCTGGGCCTCAGTTCCCTCATCTGTAAAATGGGGATAAAGACTGAGCCCCACATGGGACAACCTGATTATCTTGTATCCCCCCAGCGCTTAGAACCTTGCTGGGCACGTAGTAAGCGCTTAACAAATACAATAATTATTATTAATATTGTCTGCTCTGTGACCTTGGACAAGTCACTTCACTTCTCTGTGCTTTGGTTACCCCATCTGTAAAATGGGAATTAAACGTGTGAGCTCCATGTGGGACGATGTGTCTCCCCCAGCGCTTAGAACGGTGCTTGGCATATAGTAAGCACTTAACAAATACCATAATAATAATAATTATTATTATTAATAACCCTATTGCACTCTCCCAAATACTCAGTACTGTGCTCTGACTAAGCACTAAAATCTTCGTGAGTGATTGGTTGATGGAAAGTAGAATTGCATTGACCTCCTTGACATTTACGAGTTTGTCCCTACACTCGAGTATTAAGCAGCGTGGCTCAGTGGAAAGAGCCCGGGCTTGGGAGTCAGAGGTCGTGGGTTCTAATCCAGCCTCATCCACTTATCGGCTGTGTGACCTTAGGCAAGTCACTTCACTTCTCTGGGCCTCAGTTAACTCATCTATAAAATGGGGATTAAGATTGTGAGCTCCACGTGGGACAACCTGATCACCTTGTATTCCCCCAGCGCTTAAAGCAGTGCTTGGCACATAGTAAGTGCTTAACAAATATCATCGTTATTATTATTATTGCTTTTCTCCTTTCTTATCTAGATGTTCATCTACGTTCAGATGTGGATATGAAAACATCCAGTTAATATAGGCAATCCACTCCCCCGGCCCCAGTTCTTTCCCAGTCACAGGGTGAAATAGTTCCTCCGGGGGTATTGGAAATTGGGTTTCAGCTCACGGAAGATATGTTTTCCATAGGATCTCCAAGGAGGACATGGACAACCTCACCACGATGAGGGAATTCCTGCTCCTGGGATTCTCGGAGATCCGGGAGCTGCAGCTGGCCCAGGCCACGCTGTTCTTCCTGGTCTACCTGGAGGCCCTGACGGGGAATCTCCTCATCGTCGCTGTCACCGTCCTTGACTGGTGCCTCCACACCCCCATGCACTTCTTCCTCAGGAACACGTCTGTCCTCGACCTCTGCCTCATCTCCGACACCGTCCCCAAATCTATCTGCAACTCCCTGACCGACAACAGATCCATCTCCTTGGCGGGCTTTGTCCTCCAGATGTTCTTCTTTATTTTCGGCGCTTTCACCGAGGTGACCTTGCTCACGGCGATGTCTTAGGACCGCTACGCGGCCATCTGCCTCCCCCTGCGCTACGACCCCATCATGGACCGAGGGGCCTTTCGGAAGGATGGCGGCCGCCTCCTGACTCAGCGGAGGCCTCTCCAGCCTCATGCACACGGTCGCCACCTTCCCCGTCCCCTTCTGCGGGTCCAACGTGATCCTCCAGTTCTTCTGCGACATCCCACAGCTGCTAAAACTCTCGTGCTCTGGTCTGAACGTGACAGAGGTGGGGATTACCGCCTTCACTATATCTCTGGGCTTAATGTGCTTCATGATCATCGTCCTCTCATACGTGTGCATCGTCCGGGCCGTGCTGAAGATGCCGGCCGCCGAGAACCGTGCCAAAGCCTTCTCCACCTGCCTGCCCCGCCTCGCCGCCGTCGTCCTATTTTATTTTAGTTCCATATTTACCTATATAAAACCGACCTCCCAGTCCCCATCCACCTCTGACCCCTTGGCGTCCTTACTGTACACAGTGGTCCCTCCAGTTTTCAATCCCGCCATCTACGGCTTGAGGAACCATGAGATCCAGCGGGGAGTGGGGCTGTTTCTCAGGGAAAAGTTCGTCAGAAGACGTTGATTCCTTTCAGGATCCTCCAGGCCGATCCGCCGTGTGCCCCGCACTGCACTCACTGGGGGACTACGATTAAAGCAGTCCACCACTTTTCTGCTGTGGTGACCTCGGACAAGTCACTCCGCTTCTCTGTGCCTCGATTCCCTCATCTGCAAAATGGAGATTCGCCACCTGTCCTCCCTCCTGTTAGACTGAGCCACTTGGGGGGCCTGATTATATCAACAGGGCTCTGTGACTAGAGCCCGGGCCTGGGAGTCAGGTCATGGATTCTAATCCCGGCTCTCCCACCCGTCTGCAGTGAGACCTTGGGCAAGTCACTACACTTCTCTGGGCCTCAGTTCCCTCATCTGTAAAATGGGGATGAAGACTGTGAGCCCTATGTGGGACAGGGAGGGTGCCCAACACAATTATTCTGTACCTACCCCAGCACTTAGAACAGTGCCTGGCACATAGTAAGTGCTTAACAAATACCGTAGTTAAAATTATTATTACTTTGGATAGAAACTTATAGAAAGAGATGTACGTAGATAGATCGATAAAATAATAATAATAATAATGGCATTCATTAAGCGCTTACTATGTACAAAGCATTGTTCTAAGCGCTGGGGAGGTTACAAGGTGATCAAGGTGCCCCATAGGGGCCTCACAGTCTCAATCCCCATTTTACAGATGAGGTAACTGAGGCCCAGAGAAGTGAAATGACTTGCCCAAAGTCACACAGCTGACAATTGGCGGGGCCGAGGTTTGAACCCCTGACCACTGACTTCAAAGCCCGTGCTCTTTCCACTGAGCCACGCTAATACTTCTCTGGGGTTCATTTATCTCATCTGTAAAATGGGGATGAAGACTGTGAGCCCCACGTGGGACAACCTGATGAACTTGTATCTCCCCCAGCTCTTAGAATAGTGTCCGGCACATAGTAAGCGCTTAACAAATACCATAGTTAGAATTATTATCACCTTGGAGAGAAACACACAGAGAGAGAGATGTACGTAGATAGGTCGATAAAACAACTTCTCTGGGGATCAGTTCCCTCATCTGTAAAATGGGGATTTACACTGTGAGCCCCACATGGGACATGGGTTGCGTTCAACCTGATTAGCTTGTCTCTACCGCCGGCCCTACAGTGCTTCACGCACAGGAAGAGCCAAACAAGTGCTACAGTTCTTATTTATTATGAAGTCATGGTCCCTGCCCTCAGGGAGTTTACAGGCGGCCAGGGGAGGCCCCCTATATCGTACAAAGAGGAGGAAGAAACGCTTCAATCACAGAGCATGTGCACTGAGTGGTTATGATGATGATGATGGCATTTATTAAGCGCGTACTATGTGCCAAGCCCTGTTCCAAGCGCTGGGGAGGTTACAAGGTGATCAGGTGGTCCTACGGGGGGCTCACAATTTTGATCCCCATTTTACAGATGAGGTCACTGAAGCACAGAGAAGTAAAGTGACTTGCCCAAAGTCACACAGTTGACAACTGCCAAATGGGATAGTGCAATACGAGTGAATGAATGGATGACCCGGACTTAACCAGATAAAAGCACAAGTGGATAGAGCCTAGACTTGGAAGTCAGGAAGGACCTGCGTTCGAATCTCAGCTCCTCCACTTGTGGTCTACCGTGCGACCTTGGACAAGTCACTTCGCTTCTCTTGCTCCGGTTCCATCCTCTGTAAAATGAGAGTGAAGACTTCGAGCCCTATGTGGGACGGGGACTATGTCCAAACCGATTAGCTTGTGCTCAGGGATCAGAACAGGGTCTGGCACATAGTAAAACACTTAACATACACCACCAGGATTATTGTTATTGTTATTATTATGAGTTGATGTGGGGTTACTGGGAGCAGGGAGAACGGATGAGGGAAGGCTATTGGAAGAGGAGGCTTTAGAAGAGGGAAGGCAGGTGCACCGGATACCTGACGCTACCCCCAGATTCCCCACCGCCCCCTCCCAGGCCATTCGATGGACTCTGTCCTGGGTCTCCAACTCGCAATCATCTCTTGACCTCCTCCCCACAGTTCCTGGGATCTAACCCTGTCACCTCCCCAGGTCATCCAATAAACCTTAGACACTGCCCCCATCCATCGATTCCCTCATCTGTAAAATGGGGATTCAATATCCCTTCTCCTCCTACTTGTGCCGGCACTGTACTAAGTGCTGGGGTAGATAATAATAATAATGATGGCATTTGTTAAGCTCTTACTGTGCGCCAAGCACTGTTCCAAGTGCTGGGGTAGATGCTGGGATCGAGGATGCTTCTAATAATAATAGCAATAATAATGACTGTGGTATTTGATAAGGGCTAAGTGCCAAGCACTGTACTAAGCGTTGGGGTGGATACAAGCAAATCGGGTTGGACACAGTCCCTGTCCCTCTTGAGGCTCTCAGTCTTAATGCCCATTTTACAGATGGGGTAACTGAGGCCCAGAGACGTGAAGTGACTGAAAGCTCAGGGTTGGGATAAGGGAATCTTAAACCTATCCGGGGTCTTGGAAATGAGGACTTGGAATCTCAGCTGGGGTTGGCCATAGTTAGTGGTTAATAAATACCATTATTATTATTATTATTATTATTATTATTATTATTATTATTATTATTATTATATTATCCTGGGTTCTAATCCTGGCTCCTCCATTTGCCTGCTGTGTGACCTTGAGTAAGTCATTTCACTTGTCTGTGCCTCAGTTGTCTGATAGGAAGGGGTGGATTGAAGGGTGGTAGGGTCGGTGAAGTAATCCACAGCACTAATAGTATAATCCAGTGATACCCAGAAGAGTGTTGAATTGTCCTTGGGTCAGTGAGTTCTAATCCCAGCTCCGCCACTTGTCTGCTGTGTGACCTTGGGCAAGCCACTAACTTCTCTGTGTCTCAGTTACCTTATCTGTAAAATGGGAATAAAGCCTGCGAGCCCCACGTGGGACAACCCGATTACCTTGTATCTACCCCAGCACTTAGAACAGTGCTTGGCACATAGTAAGCTCTTAACAAATAACCATAATTATTATTACCATTATTATTATCATTATTAACTTCTCTGAGCCTCAGTTACCTCATCTGTGAAATGGGGATCGAGACTGTGAGTCCCATGTGGGACAGGGACTTTGTCCAATCTAATTTGCTTGTATCCATCCCAGTGCTTGGTACAGTGTCTGGCACATAGTAAATTCTTAACAAATACCGTAATTATTATTATTGTTGAAGGTAAAAAGGCCAGATTAGGAGAATTCTTAGTGATAGTGATATAGTGATATTGTGATAAGTGTGATAATGATATTGTTAGAAACAGGGTAGCCTAATGGATCAAGCGTGGGCCTGGGAGTCAGAAGGACATGGTTTCTAATCCCAGCTGCCACTTGTATGCTGTGTGACCTTGGGCAAATCGCTTAACTTCTCTTTGCCTCAGTTACCTCAACTGTAAAATGGGGATTAAGACTGTGAGCCCCATGTGTGGCAGAAACTGTATGCAACTTGATTATCTAGTATCTGCCACAGAACCTAGAACAGTGCTTGACACATAGTAAGCGCTTAACAGATACCATCATGGTTATTATTATTACTAAGTGCTTACAATGTGCCCAGCATTAATTGCTGGGGCAGATACAAGATACAAATTGGATATAATCCCTGACCCACATGGGAATCGCAGTCTTAATCTCCATTTTACAGGTGAGGTACTGAGGTACAGAGAAGTGAAGTGACCAGCCCAATGTCACACAGCAGACAAGTGGCAGAGCCAGGATTAGAAGCCAGGTTCTCTGATTCCCAGGCTCGGGCTATTTATGCTAGGCCATTAGGCATTACGGGGCTACCCAAGTAAGGAGCATCTGATCATCTGATTTCAGTGGGAATGGAGACAGGGCCCTGGTGACTTCCCTGGAAGCTATGAACAGCTAGCGTTGGCATCAGGAGATTCTCTTTTCCAGAATGTCCTGATTCACCTGTCACTTGAATCATCAGGAGAGGACTAATGGTGGAGAACATGAACCCTAGAACCATGTGTCTGTTCACCAGGAGGGAAGGTTTCTTTTTCATGTTTAGGGAAACACTGGACATGTTAGTCTGCCATCTGCGGAGGAGGACATAGAATGTCGCTAGGGCCACGACCTTCCTGGGCGCCCTGAGCTCGGACATCAACCCGGGGGACCGTTCGGGCACTTGGAGGTGTCGGTGGTGCCTGTGCAGGACAAACACCTTGTAGCCGCTGGCCGCGGTCACGAGCCCCACGA
Source organism: Tachyglossus aculeatus (assembly GCF_015852505.1). Taxonomy (NCBI): domain Eukaryota; kingdom Metazoa; phylum Chordata; class Mammalia; order Monotremata; family Tachyglossidae; genus Tachyglossus; species Tachyglossus aculeatus. The sequence continues at coordinate 14,840,101 of NW_024044829.1, read as the reverse complement.
AGAACAGATCACGGAAGGAACATGCAACCTCAATGTGCAGGGTGATATCGGCACTGGCACTGACTTTCGAGCCATATTTGAGATCCAGCATGAGTTGAACGCTACCATTCCAGGGGCCTGTCATGTTCACCAGCACATCAAAATCTACAAGCAGACTGTGGCCCCAGGAAAAGAGGCTGGAGGGGAGTACGCACCTGGGTAACCTACCTTTGATCTGGGCTCACCGACGGGTCTGGGGGCTGATGGTGACAGCCCGGAGCATGCTCAGGAGGCAGGTGGTGCAGATGGCGAGGTTGAGGGCCACTCGAAACAGATAAATGAGAATTTTGCATACAGTACCATCCAGGAAATTTCTCCACCCCGAAGCTGACATGGTCTCTGGGTTAGGCAGAGAGGATAATGGTATTAGCCAAGCCAGGTGGGCAAGGCCCAAGTCAGACGGGCTCAGCCTGGGGCTGGCAGAGGCCATGTGAGCATAGAATGGGAGAAGGAAAATATTCCCTGAGAGACCAATGCCCATCCGGAGTAGAAACATGATCCCAAAAGCGAGCTCAGTGGTGTTCATTATCTTGAATTGTCCTTTAATTTCACAAGTTTCAATCTTTCAGTGGTATTGTTTGAGCACTTACTGTGGGCAGAGCACTATACTAAGCACTTTGAAGAGTACAGTACAGCGGAGTTGGTAGACACGTTCCCTGTCCACAACAAACTTACAGTCTAGAGGGGGGACACAGCTATTAATGTATCTACCAATGATTGATATTTATTGAGCATATACTGTGGGCAGAGCACTGTACTAATCACTTGGGATAGAATAATACAGCAGAGTCTGTAGACATGTTCCTTGCCCACAAGGAGCTTACAATCTACGGCCTCCTGCCAAACACCCTGTAGAAGGGGAGAAAGATAATTACTTGAACTACTATATACATCAAATAATATATTTTAGTTTGTATTTGTACACCAAAATATCAATAGTATTTATTAAATGTGTAGCATGTATAGGCTCTTTACTAAGTGCTTGGAAGAACAGAACAGAAATGATAATTTGATCCCTTCTCTCCAGAAGCTTACAATTTGACAGGAAGTGCATCGTGGCCTTGTGGAATGAGCATGGGTCAGAAGGATCTGGGTTCTAATCCTGGCTCTGCCATATGTCAGCTGTGTGACCTTGGGCAATTAATTTCAGTTCTCTGTTCCTCAGATACCTAATCTATAAAATGGGATTTAATACTGTGAGCCCTATGTGGGACATGGACTGTGTCCAAACTGATTATCTTGCATCCACCCCGGTGCTTAGTACAATTTCTGGCTTAACAAATACCATTTAAAATAGGAGAATTAGTTGCTCAAATAAATTTCAGGAAGGACACAGTAATACAATGTAAAGATATGTCCTACTGAGAGCTCACCTCCTCCAGGAGGACTTTCCAGACTGAGCCCCCTCCTTCCTCTCCCCCTCCCCATCCCCCACCCTACCTCCTTCCCCTCCCCACAGCACCTGTATATATGTTTGTACAGATTTATTACTCTATTTTATTTTACTTGTACATATTTACTATTCTATTTTATTTTGTTAATATGTTTTGTTTTGTTGTCTGTCTCCCCCTTCTAGACTGTGAGCCCACTGTTGGGTAGGGACTGTCTCTATATGTTGCCAACTTCTACTTCCCAAGCGCTTAGTACAGTGCTCTGCACACAGTAAGCGCTCAATAAATACGATGGATTGCTTGATTGATTGAATATGTCCATAAGTGAAAGAGGGGGTCTGCACAGTTAAGTGCTTACGGGGCCAAGAAAGGCTGAAATAGAAACTGTGATAAAATGTGGGATGATTAGAAATTTAGAAGTATTCAAGAGATTTGGCAGCAGGCTGAAAAATTTAAATTATCTTAAGATAGTTACATATTGATCTTGTCTTAAACACCAGAATTTGGTCCAAATGATGTTTGGAAAGACAGGTGAATCTTAGTTTGGGCTCTCAGAGCCCATTGGCTGGGCTTTAGTCAGGCAGATAACGCTTGAGAAAATCATTAATATTGATTTGGTTTACTGTAAGGCAGCACTATAAGCATTCTCCAAGTAGATTTCGAGGGAAACTATGTTTATTACCAAAATAAAAAAAATCAGGAAATCTTGGAGAAGCAGGGTGGCTTAGTGGATAGAGCACAGGTCTGGGTGAAGCTTGGGCAAGTAGCTTCACTTCTCTGGATCTCAGTTACCTCACCTGGAAAATGGGGATTAAGACTGTGGGCCCTATGTCTGACAGGGACTGTGTCCAACCCAATTACCTTTTATGTACCCCAGTGCTTAATAAACTACCTGGCACATAGTAAGTGCCTAACAAATACCACGTTATTATTATTAATTGTTATTTACAATGGAGCCTCATTGTGAGCGGAGAACATGGCTACCAATTGTGCTGTATTGTCCTTCCCCAATTGCTTAGTTTGGTGCTCTGCACACAGTAAGGACTAAGTAAATACTCACTGATTGATGAATTGTTTGGAGGTGGACCTTGATTAGGACACCTGAGAAATTAACAACACAGAAGCCTCTTTTTTTCCACTTGAAATAATCAACTATGTTTTTCTTATTCCATTTTTTCTTTATCAATCAATCCATCATATTTATTGAGTGCTTGAGGTTTGCATAGCACTGTACTAAGTGCTTAGGAGAGTACAAAATAACACATGACACATTCCCTGCCTTTAATGAGTTTACTGTGATAAAATAGGACAACTCTCAATAGGCCCCTCTAGCAATTCCAATATTGATCAAGGGACTCATTTCTCACACTGTGGGAACTTTCAATTAATCCTCTCTGCAGGAAAAGTCCCAAAGCAAAGCTTACAGCTGCACCTGTGGCTTGTGATCAGATCCATCCATCAATGGTCTTTATTGAGTGCATACTGCAAGCAGAGCAATCAACTAATCAATGGTATTTATTGAGCACTTACTACTTGCAGAGTACTGTACTAAGCATTTGGGAGAGTACAATGCAGCAGAATTAGCAGATAAACTCCCTGCCCATAATGAGCTCACAGTCTAGAAGACTATACTGAGCACTTGGGAGACGACAATATAACAGACGTGATAGACACATTCACTGTCTGCAATGAGTTTACAGTCTAGAGGGGGAGATAATGATAACTGTGGTATTTATTAAGTGCTTACTCTGTTCCAAGCACTATTCTAAGCCCTGGGGTGGATACAAGTAAATCAGGTTACACACAGTCCCTGTCCCATATTGGACTCACAGTCTCAAACCTCATTTTACAGATGAGGTAACTGAGGCCACAATTAGGGATTTACTTTTCTCTAGTGCAGACCTACTCGCTATACCTCTATCTCATCTGTCTCACCACCGACCTTTCACCTCTGGCTTGGAATGCCCTCCCTCCTCATATCTGACAATCACCATCCTGACCTTCAAAGTCTCATTAGCAGCAAGTCTCCTCCAAAAGGTTTTCCCTGATTAAGCCCTCATTTCCTCTTCTCCATCACCCTTCTACATCACCCTTGCACTTGGATTTGCTTCCCCTTTTCACCCCAACCTCAGCCCTTTAACATTTATGTACATAACCGGAATTTATTTATATTAATGTCTGTCTCCCCTCTCCTCCTTGAGGTCATTCATTCATTCATTCATTCATTCGTTCATTCATTCATTCAATCATATTTATTGAGTGCTTACTGTGTGCAGAGGAACTCACTAAGCTCTTGGAAAGCACAATTCACCAATAAAGAGAGACAATCCCTCGAGAAACATGTCAACCAACCCTGTTGCTTTGTACTCTTCAATGGGCTTTGCACAGTGTTCTGCACACAACAAGTGCTCAAAATATGATTGATGGATTCGTTCTAAAGAAAAGGTCTTTATGGCACATACTCTGTTGTATTCACTGAGGACTAGGCACAATGCTCTGCATGCAGTAAGTGCTCAATAAATAAGGCTGATTGATTGATTAGTTGTTTGATAGAGAAGCAGCCTTGCCTAGTGGATAGAGCCTGGGACTGGGAGTCAAAATGATCTGAATACTAATCCTGGCTTCTCCACATGTCTGCTGAGTGACCTTGGGTAAGTCACTTCACTTATCTGTACCTCAGTTCCCTCAACTGTAAAATAGGGATTAAGACTGTGAGCCCCATGTGGGACAGGTCCTGTGTCCAACCTGATTAGCTTGTATCTATCCTAGTGCTTCGAACTATGCTTGACGTAAAGTAAGCGCTTAACAAATATCATCATCATTATCAACCTCATAGTCATTAGTTCTAAAGAAAAGATCTTCATAGCCTCTCCCCACATCACATGTCCTCAGATATTTCCACCATACTCAGCCCACTCCACTCTCTGGATGGGTTCATCTGACTCTGATGCGTGACCCCTGTTGGGTGGGAGGGTGGGAGTCTTGTTGGAAGGAAATGGGGAGAAGATAGGTAATATGAGAGGGAAGGAGAAGCCTGGAAGAGAGATGTCGGGGGCAGGGACAGAGACAGAGAGAGTACTCCTTTTATTATTTAATTCATTAAATTCAGTCAGTCGTATTTATTGAACACTTACTATGTGTAGAACACTGTACTAAGCACTTAGGAGAGTTCAGTCCAACATTCACCATTCCCTGCTCACAGCGAGTCTACCTTTGTTGCTGTGTTGCCGCTGCCTTCACCACCAGTGTGGCCGTTGGTATGGAGAGGATGTCTTGGGGACCTCGGCCACCACAGGAGGGTGGATAATTGCTCTGGCTGTAGTGCTGCTAGGGAGGACTGAGTGGGAACAGAAACGGGATTTTCCCAGGCCATTGTTATCGTGGACCAATGACCCCAGGAGACATGGCCACAGAATGGGGGAAGGGAAGACCTGAGCTGTAAGGTGCCCTGTGGTCAGTAAACGTATCTGCCAACTAATAATAATAACTGTGGTATTTGTTAAGAGCTTACTATATGCCAGGTATTGTACTAAGAGCTGGGGTAGATACAAGCAAATCAGGTTGGATACATTCCCTTGGCACAGAGAAAGCACTTATCAAGTACCATATAAAAAGCTTATATTAAAAAGCCACAGTTGCCCATCCACTTCAGCATCAAATAGAAATTCTTCACCGTTAGATTTACAGCACTCAATCAGCTCGCAACCTCCTACCTCACCCTGCTGCACTCTTAGGACAACCCAACCAACGCAATTTGCTCCTCTAATGCCAACCTACTCACCACACCTGGATCTCGTTAATCTCTTTGCCTACCCCTCGCCCACTTCCTGCCTCTGGCCTGGTACGTCTCCCTCTTCATATCTGATGGACAATCACTCTCACCATCTTCAAAGCCTTATTAAAAGCACATCTACAAGAGGATTTTTCTGTATAAAGCCCTCATTTTATCTTCTCTCTCTCCCTTCTTCCTCCCCCTTGTCCTTGGATTTGCTGCTTTCATTCACCCCTCCCTCAGCCCCATAGCACTTGTGTACATGTCCACAGTTTATTTATATTCATGTCTATCTCTCCCCCTCTAGACTGTAAGCTCGTTGTGAGCAAGAAAATGTCTACCACCTCTGTTATATTGTCCTCTCCAAAGCACTTAATACAGTGTTTTGCACAGAGTAAGAGCTCAGTAAATATGATTGACTGACTGAATGAAGCAGCGTAGCTTAGTGGAAAGAGCACGGGCTGGGGAGTCAGAGGCCATGGGTTCAAATCCCGGCTCCTGCACTTTGTCAGCTGCGTGACTTTGGGCAAGTCACTTAACTTCTCTGTGCCTCAGTTACCTCATCTGTAAAATGGGGATTAAGACTGTGAGCCCCACTTGGGACAATCTGATAAAATTGTATCTCCCCCAGAGATTAGAACAGTGCTTGGCACATAGTAAGTGCTTAACAAATACCACAATTATTATTATTATTATTCTGATTGCCCTGAAAATCCACTTAATCTTACTCACCTGCTTCCATCCTTCATGGTGAATGAAAAGTAGCAAGTCAACTTCTGATAGAACGAAACTGAGACAGCGTTTATATCATCTATTTTTCTTGTCTCTTCCTTTCCTCGGGGACGATTAACATGGGTATGAAAGGATGTCCTGGACTTTAATCTACTCTGACAGACACTTTGGTTGGAAAATCACTGGAACTGCTTCCCCAGTGCCTTCAGAACTGGGACATGATGAGTCCACAGATCTCTCTAGAATTATCCAGGTAATTGATCCATCAGAGGAGCAGCCTGGCTTAGTGGAAAGAGCACGAACCTGGGAGTCAAAGGACGTGAGTTCCACTCCCTCCTCCTTTACTTGCCTGTTGTGTGACATTGGGCAATTACTTCACTTCTTTGTGCCTCATTTTCCTCAACTGTAAAATATTCCCCCTCCTACTTAGATTGTGAGCCCCATGTGGAACAGGGACGGAGTCCAACCTGATTATTTTCTACCTACCCCAATGCTTAGTACAGTATTTGGCACATAGTAAGTGCTTAATATTCATTCATTCATTCAATCAATCATATTTATTGAGCGCTTACTGTGTTCAGAACACTGTACTAAGCGCTTGGGAAGTACAAGTTGGCAACATATAGAGACGGTCCCTACCCAACAGAGAGCTCACAGTCTAGAAAGGGGAGACAGACAGCAAAACAAAAAAATTAACAAAATAAAAAAATAGAATAAATATGTACAAATAAAATGAATAAATAAAAAGAGTAGTAAATACGTGCAAACACATATATATATATATATATATGTGTTTGCACGTATTTATATATATACACAGGTGTGGGGGGATGGGGAGGGAGGGAAGGGGGAGTGGAAGGAGGGGGCTCAGTCTGGGAAGGCCTCCTGGAGGAGGAGAGCTCTCAGTAGGGCTTTGAAGGGAGGAAGAGAGCTAGCTTGGCGGATGTGCGGAAGGAGGGCATTCCAGGTCAGGGGGATGATGCGGGCCGGGGGTCGATGGCGGGACAGGCGAGAATGAGGCACAGTGAGGTATTAATAAATACCAAGATTATTAGCATCTATAGGTCCTTACTACTTCTTCAGTGATGTTTAGAGACAAGAAAACGTGGTCCACAAAGACTGTGGCAGTGAAATCACATGAGTCTTCCAGCCTTGTGGAAATTGTAATCAATAAATCGCTGACATTTATCGAGGATCTACTGTGTGCACAGCGCTACTAAATACTTAGGAGAGTACAGTAATATTAATAATTATAACAATAATAATGGTATTAGTTAAGCACTTACTATGTTCCAGGCACTGTACTAAACACTGGTGTGGATACAAGCAAATCGGGTTGGATATGGTTCCTGTCCAACATGGGGCTCACAGTTTCAATCTCTATTTTACAGATGAGGTAACTGAGGCCCAGAGAACAATGATAATATTCATGGTATTTGGTGAGCATTTACTATGTGCCAAGCACTGTTCCAAGCGTTGGGGTAGATACAAGCTAATCAGTTTGGACATAGTACCTGTCCCACATGGAGCTCAGACTCTTATCCCCATTTTACAGATGAAGATAACTGAGACACAGAGAAGTGAAGTGACTTCCCCAAGGTCACACAGCAGACAAGTGGCAGAGCCGAGATTAGAACCCAGGACCTTGTGAATCCCAGGCCCATGGTCTTTCAACTAGGCAACACTGCTTCTCGAGTTTGTAGATATGTTCCATGCCTACAACAAGCTTGCAGAGAGGACTGTACAGTCTAGAAGTTGGTAGAGAGCAATTTATCAATCAATAAGTAAATGATATTTATTAAGTGCTTACTGTGTGCAGAGCACTGTACTAAACATTGGGGACAGTACAATATAACATGTTTCGTAGCTGTGTTTCCTGCCAACAACAGGTTTGCAATCTAGAGAGAAGCTTATAGTCAAGAAGGATGTAAAGAGTGATTTATCAATCAATCACTCAATCAGTGGTATTTAGTGAGCACTTACTGTGTGCAGAGCACTGTACTAACCACCTGGGAGAGTACAATATAACAATAAACAGACAAATTCCCTGCTCACTATAAGCTTACAATCTAGAGAGGGAGAAAGACAATATAAATAAATTGCAAGATATATAAATAAGTGCTGCGGGCCTGGAAGAGGGGATGAATAAAGGGAGCAAGTGAGGGAGATGCAGAAGGGAGTGGGAGAAGAGGAAAGGAGGTTTTAAAGCACTGAACTAAGCGCTTGGGAGAGTACAATATAACAGAGTTAGACCCAGTGACATCACAGTTAAAATGGGGAGATTTAGATAGATATAAAGAAGTAATTTATAATTTATAGTGGGTGCTCAATAAATCCCATTGGTAGAGTGGGGGGTAGGCCAGGTAACAGATCTCTGACTCTGACCTCTCCTGGAGCCGAGGAAACCCCTTCCAGCCCAAGCTGTAAGAGTGGTAGGACTTCAGGACCCAGAGTCACCACAGTCAGCACTGGTCCTCCCTCCCTTTGAAAGGACCTCCCTAGCCCAGAAAGGAGACCTCTGCAAGCCCCGGAGAGTTTTGATGATCCTACTGGGCAAGCTGCTGCTCTCGGACCGCAGAGTATCCCAGTTTCAGGGACTTGGTAAGGTGAGGGGCTGACCAGGGGAGGTTTTGGACACACACAGGTTTTAGAGAAGCAGGATAGTCTAGTGAGAAGCAGTATGGCCTAGTGGAAAGAACCTGGGCATGGGAATCAGAGGAACTGGGTCCTCTGTAAACTGGAAACTCATCGTAAATGCCTTTAATGTGACCATGTATTTCCTTTATTCATCACAACCCCAAGGCTCAGCCAATGTTTCACCATTTAATTATCGTGATTCAAGTACCTATAAATCCCCACCCAAAATTGAGCTCAGCTCCCAGCTCACATCAGAGAAGCAGCGTGACTTGGTGGTTAGAGCCCAGACCTGGGAGTCAGAGGACATGGATTCTAATCTCTGCTCTTCCTCTTGCCTGTTGGGTAACCTTGGCCAAGTCATTTCACTTCTCTATGCCTCAGTTCCCCCATCTGTAAAATGAGGATTTAATCCCTGTTATACCTTCTACTTAGACTGTGACACCGTATGGAACCTGATAATGTTCTATCTCCCCCAGGGCTTCGTACAGTGCTTGGCACATGGTAAGCACTTAACAAATCAGTTATCATCATTATTATGATCTCTTCCTGAATCTTCCGGAACTGCCAGCGTAAGGCACTTCCATCCTACTCAGCCGATATCACCAGTCCCGCTGCTGAGTAGCTACGGACAGCTACAATCTGAGAGAGCAGAGTCAGTGGCAGAATTTATGAACCTTGGACCTCATCTCTCCACTCTCCCTCGGGAGTTATTAAGGGGTTCACACATGCAAGCATCGCTTAATGTAACTCTTCTCTGACACTCCAAGAGGGAAATCTTTCCAGTAATGCCCAGACTCCCCTCAGTGCTGAACAAGATGAGTCCAGAAGTTTTCCCCACAATGATGCAGGACTAATTGACACAGCAGCCAGGATCCCCCAGGGAGATCATGCAGGGTCAGTGTCGTGACCTCAACTAATCAATCAGTGGTATTTACTGAGTGCTTACTGTGTGCAGAGTACCTGCCTTTGCACCGGAGAGGGTACAATGAAGTAGAGTTGGTAGACATATTCCCTGCCCACCTGGAGTTTACAATCTAGAGGGGGAGACAGATGTTAATCAATCAATCAATCAATTGTATTTATTGAGCACTTGCTGTGTGAAGAGCACTTTATTAAGTAGTTGGGAGAGTATACTGTAATAGAGTTGGTAGACATGTTCCCTGCCCGCAGTGAACTTATAGTCTAGAGAAGGAGACAGGCATTAATCAATCAATCTATCTATCAATCCATCGTTTGTATTTATTGAGTGCTTGCTATGTGCACAGCAGTACTAAGCTCCTGGGACAGGACAATACAATGTAATTGGTAGACAGGTTCTCCGCCCACAGTTAACTTACATTCTGTCATCCTCAAATGGTCCTACCTTTAGCTTGTCAGGTTGTAGAACACAACCCACAACATCATTGCTGTCTCAGCCAAATCGGAACATCTTATCCAGGGACAAACCTAGGGAGGGACTTACTCCTGGGATCCCCTCTCTAGAGCATAAGCTCGATGTGAGCAGGGAACGAATCTACCAACTCCCGTGCATTGTACTCACTCAAGCACCCAGGACAGTATTTTGTGCACAGTAAGCACTCAACGAATACCACTGATTGATTGTTTGAGACCAACTCTGTTGAATTGTACTCTTCCAAGCGCTTAATATAGTGCTATGCACAAAGTAACCACTCAACACATACTACTGATTGATTGTTTGAGACAAACTTTGTTGAACACTACTCTCCCAAGCGCTTAGTTCAGTGCTCTGAACACAGTAAGCACTCAACAAATACCACTGATTGATTGTTTGAGACAAACTCTGTTGAACCGTACTCTCCCAAATGTTCTGTGGACAGTAAGAACTCAATAAATACTACTGATTTGTTGAATCTAGGAGGGATTTGTGTTGGAACTAAGAATTTCCCTTTTCAGAAGGTCTTCATTCTCCCATAACTGTGAATAATTAGGAAGGAACTGATTGCTGAGAAGGTGAATGCCAACGCTGTGTTGATATTCACTAGCAGAGAAGACTTCTCTCTTATGTTTAGTAAGACACTCAGTCTTGCTGAATGTTGCCCATAGAGCAGAAGGTAGAGAGTGATCAGGGCCATGACTCTCTTGGCTGCCCCGACCTTGGTCTGGGTGCGTGGAGGTGTCAGACCTGCCGGTGGTGTCTGGAGTGCAAACACCATGAAGCTGCCGGCCATGTTCATAAGCTCCACGAAGAACAGGTCTCACAGAAAAAAAAAAATAAACCCAGCTATTAGCGTGTCATCTGCACCGGGATTGATGGTCGAGCAATATTCGAGATCCAAAAGACTTTGCACACAGTCCAGGTAAATGAGGAGTTTACAGCCACCATTTTTCAGGAAATTCCTCGGTCTTCGAGCTGACAAGATATTGAGCAATCCCCTGGCAATAATTACTATGGCATTGGAAAGGGCCAAGTGGCAAAGGATCAAGTCGGAGGAGCTAAGCTTCAGGCTGGCAGAGGTCCTGTGGGTATAAAACAGGAGGATGAAAATATTTTCCCGAGTCTCCAACGCCGATCTGTAAGAGCAGCACAAAACCAATAGAAAGGTCGATGGTGTCCATTGTCGGATATTTTTAATTGGCAGAAAAGAAGGGCACCCGCAAAGCTACCTGGGAGGGGAAAAGTGAGTGAGGGAGAGAGAGAGAGAGAGAGAGAGAGAGAGAGAGACAGAGAGAGAGAGAGAGAGAGAGAAAAGAAACTGAGAGAGACAGAGAGAAAGAGTGACAGAGGTAGTCTTTTACTTTTCAATAGCAAAAATCTCTGCCAATTTTTTGTGGAATTTGTTAAGTGCTTATTATGTTCCAGGCACTGTACTAAGGTAGCAGTGTGGTTTAGCGGAAATAATAATAATAATGGCAAGTTTTAAGCGTTTACTGTGTTCCAAGCACTGTTCTAAGCGCTGAAAAGAGCACGGGCTTGGGAGTCAGAGGTCATGAGTTCTAATTCCAAATCTTCCACTTGTCAGCTGTGTGACTTGGGGCAAGTCACTTAACTTCTTTGTGTTTCAGTTACTTCATCTGTGAAATGGGGATTAAGACTGTGAGCTCCACATGGGACAATCTGATAACCTTGTATCTATCATAGTGCTTAGGACAGTGTTTGGCACATACTAAGCACCTAACAAATACCAGTATTATTATTATTATTATTGTTGTTGTTAAATTGGACACAGTCTCCGTCCCACGTTTGGGTCCCAGTCTTAATCCCCATTTTGCAGACGAGGTAGCTGAGAGACAGAGAAGTGAAGTGACTTACCCAAGCTTACCCGGAGAACAGGTTGTAGAGCCAGGATTAGAACCCATGTCCTCTGAGTACCATTCCTGTACTCTTTCCACTAATCCACGCTGCTTATAAAACTAATAGTAAACAAATCAGCCCCAAATTTCTAGTCAGTTCTTTGGTCCAAGCCAAAGACATCCCCCTGATGAGTGTTCTGTGGAAGAGAACAGCATGGCCTAGTGGATAGCACATGGGCTCTGGAGTCAGAAGAACCTTGGTTCTCATCCCGGCTCCACCACCTGTCTGTTAGGTGAACTTGGGAAAGTCACTTCCTTTCTCTGTACCTCAGTTACCTCACCTGTAAAATAATAATAATCATAATGGTATTTGTTAAGTGCTTACTATGTGCCAGGTGCTGGACTAAGCTCTGGGTAGATACAAACAATCAGGTTGGACACAGTCCATTGTCCCACGTGCGGCTCACATTCTCAATCCCCATTTTACAGATGAGGTTACTGAGGCACATAGAAGTCAAGTGACTTTCCCAAGGTCACAAAGAAGACAAGTGGTAGACCCTGGATTAGAACCCATGGCCTTTTGACTCCCAGACCTGTGCTCTATCTGCTATGCCATGCTGCTTCTCGTCGGGATAAAGACCGTGAACCCCATGTAGGACAGGGACTGGGTCCACCCTGATGACCTTATATCTACCCCAGAGCTTAGTACAGTGCCTGACACATAGTAAGTGCTTAACAAATATCATAAAAACGAGAACATTCTTTAAAGACTGTTGCCTTTGCTAATGGATCCAGGATGCAAAAGACTCTCAGAATTTTGGGGACGTTCATCATGAATACCTGTCATTTTTGGAGGACAAAGCAGAGAGAGATGAGGATACCTGGGATTGAGCTAGAGAAGAAATAGGGGTGAGAGGTAGGACTGAGTGAGGAAGTGACTTGGGTTTGAATCCCTCCTCCTCTCTGGGTTAAAAAGAGAATTTGTAGAACCAAATGCTTAGTATGTGATAATTGTGGTACTTGTTAAGCACTTACCACATGCGAAGCACTATACTAAGCACTGGAGCAGATACAAGGTAATCAGGTCAGACAGAGTCCGTGTCCCACATGGGGCTCACAGTCTAAGTACTCATTCATTCAATTGTCTTTTTTGAGCACTTACTGTGTGCAAAGCACTGTACTAAGCTGTTGGGAGAGTACAATATAACAACAAACAGACACATTCCTGCCCACAAGGAGCTCTCAGTTTAGAGGGGGAGACAGACTTTAATATAAGTAAATACATGAATAAATAAATTACAGATATATGTATGTGTGTGTGCTGTGGGGTTGAGAGGGAGGATGAATGAAGGAATAAGTAAGAGTAGTGCAGAAAGGAGTGGGAGAAGAGGAGAAGAGGTCTTATTCAGGGAAGCCTTCTTGAAGGAAATGTGCCTTCAATAAGGTTTTGAAGTGGGGTAGAGCAGTTACCTTTCTGATGTGAGGTGGGAGGGCATTCCAAGCCAGAGGTAAGATGGGGCGAGAGGGCAGAGACAAGATAGATGAGATCGAGGTACAGTAAGTAGGAGGGAGGACAGGTATTGAGTCCCTATTTTGTTCATTCATTCATTCAATCATATTTACTGAGTGCTTACTGTGTCTGCGCTGTACTAAGCGTTTGGGAAAGTACAACAATAAACAGTCACATTCCCTGCCCACAATGAGCTTACAGTCTAGAGGGGGGGCACACACATCAATACAAATAAATAAAATTACATACAGATACGTACATAAGTGCTGTGGGGCTGGGAAGGGGGAAGAGCAACGGGAGCAAGTCAGATTGCCTTATAAGGGAGTGGGAGATGAGAAAAAGTCGGGCTTAGTCTGAGAAGGCCTCTTGGAGGAGATGTGACTTCAACAAGGCTTTGAAAGGGGCTAAAGTAATTGTCTGGCAGATTTGAGGAGGGAGGGCATTCCAGGCCGGGGCCAGGATGTGGGCCAAGAGTCGGGGGTGAGACACTGCGGCATAGTGAGAAGGGTAGCACTAGAGGAGCAAAGTATGTGGGCTGCGTTGTAGAAAGAGAGAAGTGAGGTGAGGTAGGAGGGGCAAGGTGGTGGAGTGTTTTAAAGCCAATTGTAAGGAGTTTTTCTTTGATGTGGAGGTGGATGGACAACCACTGAATATTTTTGAGGAGTGGGGTGACATGTCCTGAATGTTTTTGGAGAACTATGATCCGGGCAGCCAAGTAAAGTACGGACTGGAGTGGGGATATACAGGAGGCTGGGAGGTCAGCAAAGAGGCTGATGTATTAATCCACGTGGGATAGGATGAGTGATTGTATTAATGTAGTGGCAGTTTGGATTTTACAGATGAGGACCCTGAGACACAGAGAAGTGAAGCAACTTGCCCAAGGAGCGACACACACAGCAGGTAATAGTCCAGTTGGAGTGAGGATTAGGACTCAGGTCCTCTTATCCCCTCTTCTGTGCCATAGCCATTGTTTGAGACAACCTCACTGTCTGTACATTAGGGCATGAGAAATTCCACCCCAGCTCACACCAATGGCCTATCCAGCTTAGTAGCCGACTTATGATAATTTTTCCAGACACTTTCTTTCCAGAAAGAACAGAGGTGGAGATTTGATTTATCCCTTTGACACCCATCTTCAACACTGGTGATCTGAAGCTTTGCCTCTATCACCCCATTATGGACCCAGAGGAAGCAACATGGCCTAGTGGAAAGAGCACAGGCCTGGGAATCAGAATGAAAGGTGGGTTCTAATCCCAACTCAGATGCTTTCTGCTGGATAACCTTGGGTAAATCACATCACTGCTCTGTGCCTCAGTTACCTCATCTGTAAAATGGGGATTAATTGGGCTCCCATATGTGAGCCCAGTATGGGACAGGGACTTTATCCAGGCTGATTAGCTTGTATCTACCCCAGCACTTTGAACAGTGATTGACACAAAGTAAGCACTTAACAAATACTATTATTATTATTATTATTATTATTGTTATTATTATTATCTGAGTTTAAGGGCCCAGCTCTTAAGGACCCAGCTCCCCATGCTTGTGGAATAATAATAATAATTTATTATATTATTATTATTATTATTATTATTATTATGTGCCAAGCATTGTACTAATTGCTGGGGTAGTTACAAGATCATCAAGTCCCACACGGAGATCACAATCTAAGTAGGAGGGAGAACAGGGAACCAGTGTGGCTTATTGGAAAGAGCTCAAGCCTGGGGGTCAGAGGACCTGTGTTCTAATCTCGGCTCCACCACTTGTCTGCTGTGTGACCTTGGACAAGTCTCTGAACTTTTTGTGCCTCAGGTAACTCATCTAAAAAATTGAACTGTGAGCCCTATGTGGGACAGGGACTGTTCCCAACCTGTTCATCTCGTATTTACCACAGCGCTTGGAACAGTGATTGATACATAGCAAACACTTACATTTAAAACAAACAAGAAAGAGGTATTGAATCCCCATTTTACAGATAAGGGATCTGAGGCACAGAGAAGTGAAGTGACTTGCCCCAAGGTCACACAGCAGATAACTGGTGGAGCTGAGGTTAGAACCCAGGTCTTCTGACTCCCAGGTCCTTGTTCTTTCCACTAAGCATTTTTCCAGGGCTGATGGGACACGGCCCCCACACTAGAGTCTCAGTTAGGACTGCGGGAGAAACATTTCCACCCTGAAACCCCACTTTCCGAAGATCGGGCTCTGTCCTCACTCACCCATCTCCTTCACTCTCACTGCAGTTCAATTCTGCCTTGTTAAGACTGAGACCACCCCTTATCAGCCCCTTTTCTCATATTGTCCACTTCCCCAGAGGGTGATTAATGATAGAATTAAAAGACATTATCTCTGTGGGAAGGAAAAGGGAACCATGAAACGAATCAACACAATGGATAGAGATAGATTTCCCAAAACTGATCATTTCAAGAGGTCACTTTACCAAACGACTCTTTCCTTTTTTAATAGTATTTTTTGAGCGTTTACTATTTGTCAAGCACTGTAGTAAGCGCTGGGGTAGATAGAAGCCAATCAGGTCCCACATAGGGCTCACAGTTTAAGAAGGAGAGAGAACACATATTAAATCCCTATTTAGCACATGAGGTAACTGAGCCAAAGAGAAGTTAAGTGACTTGTTCAAAGTCACCCAGCAGGTAAATATCAGATCTAGGATGAGAATGCAGACCCTCTAACTCCTCGACCCGGGCTATTTCCACTAGGCCACATGCCTCAACATAAGACCCCTGAGTCACTGTGTCCATCTCTCTTCCTCCTGCTTGACAATTTCCTCTCTTAATGTGGAGGTGTTGTGCAAGAAGTTGGGGTGGACCATGATGCTGGGGACCTATAGACAGCAGCCCAAAGAGCTGATTTGTCTTGCGAACCATCATAGCAGCCCCTAACCTGGTTGGAAGGAAAAGGAACCAGGCGGAAGGATGTGTTTAAAGCGCTGGGGTAGATACATATTAATTAGGTTGGATGTGGTCCCTGTCCTGCGTGGGCCTCACAGTACTCGTAGGAGGGAGGACAGGAGAACTGTGGCACAGAGAAATTAAGCAAGTTGCCCATGATCACATAGCAAGCAATTGAAAAAGCCGGGATTAGAGTCCAGGTCCTCTGATTTCCAGGCCTGTGATCTTTCCACGAGGCTATGTTTCTTCTCCAGCAGTCAGGAACCCTCTCCCCAAGGCCTCTGCCAGATTATAGGGTGGCCGTGGGGCATGAAAAATCTACACACCGATCTTCCTTTCCCATCTTCTCCTCCCTCTCCTAGACCAGATGATGAAGACAAGACATGCCAACAATGGCTCAACGTTGGTTGTGTCTCTGTATGAGATGAGGCTGAAAGTGTCAGGCACAGCCCAGAGACCCAGTCTTGTCTACTGGCACCCCCTCTTACCTCACCTCGCTACTCTCCTTCTACAACCCAGCCCGCACACTTCACCCCTCTAGTGCTAACATGCTCACTGTGCCTCAATCTCATCTATCTCGCCACCAACCTCTAACCCACAACCTGCCTCTGGCCTGGAACACCCTCCCTCCTCATATCTGACAGATAATGACTCTGGGCTTGACCTTGGGGACTTGGGAGCATAGGACTGGAGAAGCATAATGGAAGCCCTCGGTGGCCATTTCTGAACCACCCTTCTGATACGATTCTCACTTCCTTATTCCTCAAGACATCTGGAGAAGGGGCCCCTTCGAATTGGTTGAGATAACCCCATATCTACAGTGTTGGAAGGGTCAGTTTTCATGTTTATTTTTAATGGAATTTGTTATGTGCTTACTATGTGCCAAGCACTGTTCTAAGCACTGTGATAGGACACAAATGTCTGTCCCACATGGGGCTCACAGTCTAAATAGGAGGGTGGGGGATTTAATCCTCATTTTACAGATGAGGTAACTGAGGGAAAGAGAAGAGCAAGGGCCTGGGTGTCAGAAGACCTGAGTTCTAATCCCAGCTACTTCATTGTAATTTTATTTATTTATATAAATGCCTGTCTTCCCCTCTAGACTGCAAGCTCATTGTGGGCAGGGAATGTGCCTGTTAAGTAGTTATATTGTACTCCCCCAAGAGCTTAATACAGTCCTCTGCACATAGGAAATGCTCAATAAATACGATTGACTGACTGCTGTGGGACTTGGGCTAGTCAATTCACCTCTCTGTGCTTCAGTTTCAGTTTCTTGTTAAATGGGGAGTCAAAACCTGTTCTCCCTCCTACTAAGTTGGTTTGTCCCTTGTGGAACAGATTCTGTGCCAAACATGATTAACTTTATCTGCCAGAATTCTTAGAACAATGCTTTGCAAATAATAAGTACATTACAAATGCCATAAACAAATAAGCCGACACCTGCGGAAGCCTCCTAGGAAAGGAGTGATGCAACCTCAGATGAGCCCCACTGGAAGACAAAAAAAGAGTGCCGCCTAGTGGATAGAACCTGGCTCCACCATGTGTCTACTGGATGACGTTGGGCAAGTCACTTCACTTCTCTGTGCCTCAATTACCTAATTTGCCTCATTTACCTAATCTGTAAAATGGGGATTAAGATGATGATCCCCATGTGAGACAGGGACTGTGTCCAACCCGATATGCTCGGATCCACCCCAGGGATTAGAACAGTGCCTGACACATAGTATGCACTTAACAAGTACCACAATTATTGTGATCATCATAATTATTAGTAAAAAGGACAGGGACTGTTGAATCGATCAATCAATGAGGATTAGTAAGTGAACCCCGGCTTGCAGAGCACTGGACTAAGTGCTTGAGGAGTGCGATAAAAGTAGAAAACATGACCATCAGGAAGCTTACAATACAATTCTGGAGGCAGACTGGCATACATTAATAATAACCATTATAATTATAGTACTTGTTAAGCATTTACTATGTGCCAAGCACTGTTCCATGTTCTGGGATAGACACAAGTTAATCACATTGGACACAGTCCCTGTCCCACAAAGTCTCACAGTTAAACCTGATTATCTCATATCTACCCCAGTGCTTAGAACAGTGCTTGATGCATATTAAGTGTTTAACAAACACCATCTCTTATTTATCCCCATTTTACAGATGAGGTAACTGAGGCCCAGACAAGTGCAGTGACTTGCCCAAAGTCACACAGCAGACAGGAACCAGGAGCCAGGAGCCAGAAGCCAGGACTAGAGCACAGTTTCTTCTGACTACCAGGCCCGAACTCTATCCACTAGGCCACACTGCTTCTCACAGCTTGTGAGGGTGGCTAAAAGACAAATGCTACAGTGATTCATAGGAGGCTGGCAGGGTCAATCAATGAATAAGGGTTATGTTCCATCAGGATGGGTTTGGACAATTCCTTCAGTTTGAAGATGAAGCTGCTGACAGTGAGACAAGTGTGTTTGAGGGAGCCTTCCTTGCCAACTTGGACTCTGAACCTCTCATGGGACAGGGACTCTTTCCCAACAGATCATCTCGCACCTACCACCGTGCTTAGTACAGTGCATGGAACAAAGTAAGGAATTAACAAATCACAATTATTATTATTATCACATTCAGTTTTCATATTGAATATGAAAGAGCAATCAATCAATCAATCAATCGTATTTATTGAGCGCTTACTATGTGCAGAGCACTGTACTAAGCGCTTGGGAAGTACAAATTGGCATCACATAGAGACAGTCCCTGCCCAACAGTGGGCTCACAGTCTAAAAGGGGGAGACAGAGAACAGAACCAAACATACCAACAAAATAAAATAAGTAGGCTAGAAATGTACAAGTAAAATAAATAAATAAATAAATAAATAGAGTAATAAATATGTACAACCATATATACATATATACAGGTGCTGTGGGGAAGGGAAGGAGGTAAGATGGGGGGATGGAGAGGGGGACGAGGGGGAGAGGAAAGAAGGGGCTCAGTCTGGGAAGGCCTCCTGGAGGAGGTGAGCTCTCAGCAGGGCCTTGAAGGGAGGAAGAGACCTAGCTTGGTGGATGGGCAGAGGGAGGGCATTCCAGGCCCGGGGGATGACGTGGGCCGGGGGTCGATGGCGGGACAGGCGAGAGCGAGGTACAGTGAGGAGATTAGTGGTGGAGGAGCGGAGGGTGCGGGCTGGGCAGTAGAAGGAGAGAAGGGAGGTGAGGTAGGAGGGGGCGAGGTGATGGAGCGCCTTGAAGCCCAGGGTGAGGAGTGTGGCCTTGTGGAAAAACACAGGCCCAGGGGTCAAAGGGCCAGTGTTCTAATCTTAGTTCTGCCACTTATATGCTGTGATCTTGGGCAAGTCACTTCATTTCCCTGTGCCTCAATTACCTCGTTGGTAAAATGGGGATTAAGACTGTGAGCCCCATGTGGGAAAGGGACTGTGTCCAACCTGATTAGCTTATATCTTCCCAGCCCTTCGTACAGTGCCTGGCATGTAGAAAGTGCTTAACAAATACCATTACAAAAAAGAAAAGGGTTTGGACTTAAACTTCATTGCAAGTAAAATGGAGATCTCAGCCCTTCCTGCTAATTCCCGAGGGGCCCCATGAGGCAATCTCAGAGACGAACAGTGATGGCTGGACTTGGACATTATGGTTGATCTTCAAATGGGAATAAACATCAGCCAAGGAAAAGCAGCTTGACCTTGTGCAAAGAGCACTCGCCCGGGAATCAGGGGACCTGGGTTCTAATCTTAATTCTGCTACTTGCCTGCTGGGTGACCTTCGGCACATCACATAACTTCTCTGTGCTTCAGTTCTTTCTTCTGGAAAATGGGGAGTAAAAGCCCATCCTCCCTACCCCTTAGAAAGGCGATAACAGTCTTTCAGCAACTACTTATGAATCTGATTTGGAGATGAAATTGAAGAAAAAAACTCGACACAAACTTCCACCACAATCACCAAAATCTCCATACCTCTAAACCTCAAATGGTTGCAGCCTGGAGGTCTTTGAAATCAGCAGGGAGCATGCCTCTGGGAAACATGATGGCTAAATCCTCACAGCAACTGTGGCCTGGAACTTCAAAACAAGCTAGTTTTACTCAGCCTTTAAAATCAGACCTTGACTTGGTGTATACATGGACCAGCCCTTTGAGCAGCACACCGAATATTTGAAGGAAGCTCTAGGGATGAAGAAGCCAAAGAATAGCCGTTCTGCTAGCAATAGTCATATACCTGGAACCCCCATGTACAAAGAGAAAGAAGATATGTATGATGAGATCATTGAATTGAAGAAGATGTTGCACTCTCAGAAAAGCAACGTGGACATGTGAAAACAAACCTCCGGAGATTAGAGGAGGAAAATAACAAGAAGGATCGGCAGATTGAGCAGCTTTTGAATCCATCCAGGGGCTCAGAATTTGCCCGGACTCTGGGGCAGGGAAAAGATCAGAAACTAGCTGGGTCATCAATGGACTGAAACAGAGGATTCTCAAATTGGAGCAACAATGCAAGGAAAAGGATAATGTTATCAACAAATTCCAGACAGATATAAAGACAACTAACTTGGAAGAGATGCGGATTACTCTGGAGACTTACCATGAAGAGATCCATCATCTTCAGATTCTTCTGGCAAATTCCGAAGCTGCAGGAAGGAAGTCCTCTCCAGAAAAATCAACCACACAGAAACAGCAGAAGATGATGAAGGCTGCTGGCATGCATTTATCCAGGAATGTTAGAGAATTGCAAGATGAGACCAGAGCTTGAAAGGAGATCTGGACAAAGTGCTGAGCAATTCTCCTATTTCCAGCAAAGCTAAAGATGAGGTAACTGAGGCGTAAACAAGTTAAATGACTTGCCCAAGATCACACAGTAGACAAGTGGCAGAGTCAGAACTGTGCCTCGTTCTCGTCCGTCCCGCCTTCGACCCCTGGCCCACGTCATCCCCCTGGCCTGGAATGCCCTCACTCCTCACATCCACCAAGCAACTCTCTTCCTCCCTTCAAAGCCCTACTGAGAGCTCACCTCCTCCAGGAGGCCTTCCCAAACTGAGCCCCCTACTTCTCTCCCTCCTCCCCATCCCCCGCCTTACCTCCTTCCCCTCCCCACAGCAACTGTATATATGTATATATGTTTTTATGTATTTATTACTCTATTTATTTATTTTACTTGTACATATTTATTCTATTTATTTTATTTTGTTAATATGTTTTGTTTTGTTGTCTGTCTCCCCCTTCTAGACTGTGAGCCCGCTGATGGGTAGGGACCGTCTCCATATGTTGCCAACTTGTACTTCCCAAGCGCTTAGTACAGTGCTCTGCACACAGTAAGCGCTCAATAAATACAATTGAATGAATGAATGAATGAACTCCCCCCAGTCATTCATTCACTCATTAATTCAATCGTATTTATTGAGATCTTACTTATTGAACACTTTACTAAGCTCTTGGGAAAGTACAACAATAAACAGTGACATTCCCTGCCCCAGTCATCAGGTGAATTTCTCTCCCACCCCCTAGACTCCTCCACTCCACTTCCCAACCCTCTTTAAATTTTCTTCCCCGTTTCCCCCTCTCCCTTAAGCTTCTGAAAATTACTTCTCTATTTCCTTCCCTTCCTCGTAACACCCTCACTATTGCTGTGACTTCAGACCTAGAGCCCTAAAGGAGGCTATTGCTATAAAATCCAAACTGATGTATCATAAAGGTGAAACCCGGTGTAAATTTAGCTATGTTGTCAATTCTGTTCTTCATTTTAAATCCCGAGGCCCGAGGACGCCTTGTTCATATATATTTTTTGTGGTTTTTGTTAAGCACTTACTATGTGTCAGGCACTGTACTAAGTGTTGGGATAGATACAAGCTAGTCAAGTTAGAGACAGTCCCTGTCCCACATAGGGCTCACAGTCTTAATCCCCACTTTACAGATGAGGTAACTGAGGCAAGAGAGAGTGTCTGTCCTAACTTTTTCTCCCCTTTCTCACTCTTTCTCACCATTGTTCTCTTTCTCTTTCTCCCTTTTCTCATTATTTCTCAAACGTGTTCTCTTTCTCTCCCCTTTCTTGTTCCTTGTTCTCTATCTCTCCCATTCCTCACTCTTTCTCACCCTTGCTTTCTTTTCCTCCCCTTCCTCACTCGTTCTTGCTTATTCTCTTTATCTCCCTCTCCTTCCTCATTCTTTCTTGCCCTTGTTCCTTTTCTCTGTCTCCACTTCCTCACTCTGTCTCACCCTTGCTCTTTCTCTCCTCTTCCTCACTCTTTCTTGCTCTGGCTCTCTTTATCTCTTTTCCGTTCCTCCCTCTTTCTCACCCTTGCTCTCTTTATCTCTCTCCCCTTCACTCTTTCTCTCGTCCTCCTTCTTCCTTCTTCACTCTTTCTTGCCCTTGCTCACTTCCTCTCTCTCCCCTTCCTCAACGTTTCTCAACCTCACTGTCTTCCTCTCTCTCTGTCTGTTTTCCTCTAACGTTGCTCTGCAGGCTTCTCCAAGGTCTAACTGGAAATTCACGAGGATGAAGGCTATGGAAATTTGAGGGGGGGGGGTGATGCTATTGCAGATGAGCAATGGGGTCTTGGGAAATTTATTTCTCCTTCTGCTTTACAACCGCCTGGCCTCCAGCAGCCCCTGGCTCAGCTCCTCAGATTTTTCCCTCGCCCACCTGGTTTTGGTGAACACCACAGTAGTTCTCACCAGGGGCACCCCCAACTTTCAGGTTGGGGATGGAGAATTTTCCTGGGAGATGTGGGGTGTAAAGCCCTTCTGTACCTGTACCGAGTGGCCCGGGGCCTTACCATCTGCAGCACCTGCCTCCTGAGCGCCTTTCATGCTGTCACTATCAGCCCCAGAAAGCCTCGATGGGCCAGGATCAAGGTCAGATTCCCCAAGTGTGTCGTCCCCCTCTGCCTCCTGTCCTGGTTCCTCAATCTTCTGATTTACATTAGTGTGTGCCAGTGGGTGTGAGAGGCTCCCAGAACAGCAGCTCTGCTTCAATATCGCTGGATCCCAAATATTGCTCACTAGTCATTGGTGGCACAAAAAGTGCCTTGGTCACCTCGGACGTGATTTCCCTCCAGCCTCTGTTCTTCGTGGGGCTCATGAGCATGGCCTGTGACTACATGGTCTGGGTCCTGCACAAGCACCAACACCAGGTCTGACACCTCCACGTGCCTGGACGGTCCCCCGGAACCGAGGTCAGTTTGATCAAAAGAATCGTGGCCCTGGTCACCGTCTTCATCCTTCACTATGGGCGACAGTCCATCATGCTGAACATTTTAATAAATGTGAAGGAGAAGTCAGCTTTGCTGGTGAACAGTCAACTTATGTTGTCCTTCACATTTTCAGTCATCAGTCCTTTCCTGATGATTTCTGGGGACAGGAGGATAAGAAGATTCTGGAAGACAGAATCTCCAGTTTCCAATACGGGTCCCTCATAGAATCCCTGGACAGATCCCCGTCTGCCCACCTCATCTCACCAGAATAGTGTGGCCAGACGTCCCGGACGGGGTGGGACCAGACTGGTAATGAAGGGGTCTTATCCCTTATCCTCCAGGCCTCAGGCAGTTATAGGGGTGGCCAAGGCTGCTTCTGTCTTCCTGACGGGGCTTGAGGTGGTAGCCTGCTTCCACCCCTGGGAAGCAGTATGGTCTGGTGTATAGAGTACAGGCCTGAGTGTCAAAATGACCTGAGTTCTAATCTCAGCTCTGCCACTTGTCTGCTGTGTGATCTTGGGCAAGTCACCTCAATTCTCTGGGCCTCGGTTACCTCATCTGTAAATTGGGGATTAAGACTGAGAGCCCCATATAGGACATGGATCAGGTCCAATCTGATTATCTTGTATCTTCCTCAGCGCTTAGAACACTGCTTGAGACATAGTAAGCATTTAACAAATACCACCATCCTCATCATCAACCCAGTTCTGTTGGCATTAGAATCTCTCCCTCCCCGTCTTGGTTAAACTTGATCTGGATCTGCCTCATGGGGACAGAGACATGGGTTCTGTTCAGCAGGGTGACACGAATATACATCAGTCTATCAATCGCATTTATTCAGCATTTACTGTGTGCACAGCACTGTAATCAGCTCTTGGGAGTGCACAATATAACAGAGTTGGTAGGCATGTTCCCTGCCCTCAGTGATCTTACCGTCTAGAAGGGCAGACAGACTTCAATCAATAGTGTTCAATAATAATAATATTTACTTATTTACTATGTTTACTATGTTTAATATGTCCTTGCTATGTGCCAAACATTGTTCTAAGCGCTGGGATAGATACAATTTAATCAGATTAGACACAATCTCTGTCCCAGATGGGGCCCACATTCTTAATCCCCATTTTACAGATGAGGTAACTGAGGACTAGGGAAGTTCAGTCACTTGCCCAAGGTCACACAGCACACATGTGACAGAGCTGGGATAAGAACCCAGGACCTTCTGACTTCCAAGCTCATGCTCTATCCACTCAACCACACCGCTTATCTTACTCGGTGCAGGGCACTATCTTAAACTCTTGGGAGAGTATGAAATAAATGAGTTGGTAGACACGTCCCCTGCTCACGATGAGCTTACAGTCGAGAGGTGGAGACAGACTTTAATCAATCAATTAATGGTATTTATTGAGCACTTACAGTGTCCAGCACATTGTACAAAGCACTTGGGACAGTACAAAGAACAAAGGTGCCAGATACATTCTCTGCCCACAACTAGCTTACAGTCTAGAGGAAAGAAAGACATTAATACGGATATGTACATAAATGTTATGGTGCTGAATAAAAAAATCTAAGGTCCTCTCTGATCTTTATCCAGCTTTCCTCCAGGAATACTAAAACCTAGAAATTCTGATCAGGATAGATCAGAGACCGTTCACGAAAAGTGTTCTAAATATGTTAGTGACACAAAATGATTGTGTGAGAAACACAAGCATTCCTTAAAGAGAGAATGATCAGAGTATGTGCATGTCCGTAATTTATTTTAGTGTCTGTCTCCTCATCTCGACTCTAAGCTCCTTGTGGGCAGGAAACGTCTCTGTTGCATTGTACCTTCCCAAGCACTTAGTACAGTGCATATATAAGCCTTGTGGACAGGCAACATGTCTACCAGCCCTGTTGTACTCTCCCAAGCTTTTAGAACAGTGCTCAGCAAACAGTAAGCACTCAATAAATACCTTGAGGGAAGGCGGGAGGGAGGGAGGAAGGAAGGAAGGAAGGAAGGAAGGAAGGACGGAAGGAAGGAAGGAAGGAAGGAAGGAACGAGTGAACGAACGAATGAACGAAGGAACGAAGAAAGGAAGGAAGGGCAGACACTAAAATAAATAAAAATTTGTGTATATGTACATAAGTGCTATGGAGCTGAGTATGGGGTGAATATCAAGCCCTGGTGGTAGAGAAGTGGCGTGGCTCAGTGGAAAGAGCACAGGTTTGGGAGTCAGAGGTCATGGGTTCTAACTGCGACTCCGCCACTCGTCAGCTATGTGACTTTGGGCAAGTCACTTAACTTCTCTGTGCCTCAGTACCTGATTATCTCTTGTCTACCCCAGCACTTGGTATAATGCTTGGCACATAATAAGCGCTTAACAAATAACATTATTATTATTATAGTCTATTAGCTATTCAAAAATTTCGATTCTTCAATAGTTATTTAAAAAGTAAAAAAGAATCTACTACAGCTGGAATTACATTGGATCATTTAAGAGGATACAATGCCAGCTGTTAGATTTTTTTTTACTTTTCAAATAACTTTTTTATTACAGCTAAAACAACGATCAATAATAATGTCATTGTAGTGGAATTCAACTTGAGCACCTTGAAATTGTGAAAAATGTATTTCAGCTTCAATGACAATGACACTGTCTCAATTATTTAAAACCTGGGAGTATGATAATCACAATAATTACTATATTTGTTGAGCATTTACTATGTGCTGAGCATTATACCAAGCGCTGGGGTAGATATGAGTTATCAGATCAGATACGGGTCCTGTCCCACATGAGGTTTTCTCTCTATGTAGGAGGGAAAAGAGGAACTGAAGAGGGTATGGAAAATGTTTGTGATGTTCCCCACTATATCGCTGTCCATGCATGCAAGGTGATATGTAGCTTGAAAAGCCAGTATAATTAAGTTTTGTGTATTTAGATAATCTGGTTTTCTCTACATCTCTCCCCTTTCCCCATCATCCCCTAATTGAGTCTACTTTTCGCAGCTACCACCATGGACTCAGGGCAGAGGGAAGGGGGATGAGATTTTAGGAAGAATTAGTACAGTAGGGGACAGGCATCATAAAGATATCATTATTGTACCATTTCGTCCACGATTGGAAACTTTGTAATCTTGTCAAAGAACTGGAATGAACAATCCTGGAGCCTAGCTCAAAAAGCTATGCTGTTAGAGCATGGAGTGAATGTCTTTGTCTGGCCTGTCTTGCTAGTGGGAAATGATGAATTCCTTCATTGCAGTCTCTTAGCACAGGAATCATAATTTTTTCAGGCTTTCCGGGAGGTGGTGAAGTGGATAGAGCACGGACCTGGGAGTCAGAAGGTTCCAATCCCGAATTTGCCACTTGTCTGCTATGTGACCTTGGGCAAGTCACTTAACTTCTCTGTGCCTCAGTTACCTCATCTGTAAAATGGGGACCGAGACTTTGAGCCCACATGGGACAGGGACTGTGTCCAACCCAAGTTGCTTGTATTCACCCCAGTGCTAAGTATAGTTCCTGGCAAATAGGAAGTGCTTAACAAATACTGTAATTATTATTATCATTTTACAGATGAGGAAACTGAGACATACAGAAATAAAGATACTTGACCAGGGTTATCCAGCTGGCAAGTGGAGGAGCCAGCATTAGAACCCAGGTCCCGTAACACACAGTTCCATGCTTGTCCCACCTCGTTATGACTTGTAGACTGTAGACTTTACGTTCATTGTGGGCAGGGAACGTATCTACCAACTCTGTTACAGTGCACTCTCCCAAGCACTTAGTATTGTGCTCTGCACTCAATAAGCACTCAGTACATACCATGGATTGATTGATGGATGAATAATTCTCAAGGGACTGAATAGACTCTCTTCCTTCAGAAGATGCTTCTCTTTCTGCACACATTCTTAAAGGCTTGTCTCACCTGCTGGTTTCTCACTGCATAAATAAAGGGATTTAGCAAAGGGGACACTGAGGTGTTCAGAACAGCCACCCCCTTATTGAAAGCTGCAGCCTCTTTCATGGAGGGATTGACGTACATGAAGATACAACTGCCGTGGAACAGGGAGATGACAACTATGTGGGATGAACAAAGAATCCATTTTGGGTCAGAGAAACCCTGCTTTTTATCTTCTGAATTATAAAGTCTGCATAAGAATCATCCCAGACCAGTAGAGTGAATGAGAAATCAGTCAATCATACTTGGGAAACCCCAAAATCCAGATAAATTTACTTAACATCTACCTACCCCAGTCCTTAGAACTGAGCTACAGTGTGGCAAGTGACAAACTTTCTGTGCACACTTGGTGGAAGGGAAATGTCTGTTACCTATGTTAGCAACCACAGATCAGCATAGGCATAAATTCATAGATGCAACCAGGATGGACATCGCGGGAACAACCAAGAAACACACGTTCAGTTTTTAGAAAACTGTCAAAATACGGCTGTAGTTCAATTATTTACTGCATCACTATTTATAGACTTATCTAGTACCATTTAAGAATCTGCAAGGGCTGGACAATAAAGAAAGTAGCTAATTATATTTCACTATAAAATATACCTTCCTATGTTCAAAGACTAAATCAGCAAGGATCCTAAATAGTGAAAACTCATTTTGATGGCAATAAGAGGTATGCTGTATCTCGCCAAATATTTTTTCATTCTTATAATTAGAACTCTGTGCTGCACAATTTATATGTTCCTTTCATTTTCCATTTTTAGCTCTTTCAAAATATAGATACGATAATTGTGCTCCAGGAGCTTTATTCTTTCCTGCATTTTCTCTATGCTTCAGGAAGGACTCGCAAGAAGAGGATTCGTTTCAAATTCCAGTAATTTCAGAATTAGAATCTAGTGATGATTGACAAATAAAAACCCTGAACAAGGGGCAAGTTACCCAGAATTTTGGTATGGGAGCGACATAGAGAACCAAAGTTACCAAGAGCCTCTTCGGACTAGAAACTATTTATGACAATAGTAAAGCCCATATGTTGTAATGATTCATTTTCGTTCGTGACCTATTCCTGTAGGGCAAATGCTGTTGCTTGGCAGGAAGGTTGAGTGGTTTTTAAATTTGCCCACAAGGCTGTTATAGAATACAACTTTTCGTTTTGGCTTCCATTTGTGTTCTTCACCCCAGTTTGTTTGACAGACCATTGAGGTATTTTCCCAAAATGTAGTTTTGCCCTGGGATTTGTGAGCTGTGAAAGCCCATTGAACTTCCCGACTGGATTACTGCGATAGCCTCCTCTCTGATCTCCCATCCTCCTGTCTCTCCCCACTTCAGTATATACTTCACGCTGCTGCCCAGATCATCTTTGTGCAGAAACGCTCTGGGCATGTTACTCCCCTCCTCAAAAATCTCCAGTGGCTACCAGTCAACCTACGCATCAGGCAAAAACTCCTCACTCTCGGCTTCAAGGCTCTCCATCACCTCTCCTCCTTCTACCTCACCTCCCTTCTTTCTTTCTACAGCCCAGCCCGCACCCTCCACTCCTCTGCCGCTAACCTCCTCACTGTGCCTCGTTCTCGCCTGTCCCGCCATCGACCCCCGGCCCACGTCCTCCCCCTGGCCTGGAATGCCCTCCCACCTCAAATCTGCCAAGCTAGCTCTCTTCCTCCCTTCAAAGCCCTAATGAGAGCCCCTCCAGGAGGGAGGCCTTCCCAGACTGAGCCCCCTCCTTCCTCTCCCCCCATCCCCCCCGCCCGACCTCCTTCCCCTCCCCACAGCACCTGTATATATGTTTGTACAGATTTATTACTCTATTTTACTTGTACATATTTACTATTCTATTTATTTTATTTTGTTAATGATGTGCATCTAGCTTTACTTCTATTTATTCTGATGACTTGACATCTGTTCACATGTTTTGTTTTGTTGTCTGTCTCCCCCTTCTAGACTGTGAGCCCGTTGTTGGGTAGGGACCGTCTCTATATGTTGCCAACTTGTACTTCCCAAGCGCTTAGTACAGTGCTCTGCACACAGTAAGCACTCAATAAATACGATTGAATGAATGAATAAACTGTGCTTTTTTTTTCTTTAATGGTATTTGTTAAGCACTTACCACATACGAGGCACTATACTAAATGTTAGGAACAAAATAATCAAGTTGGTCACAGTCCATTTCCCACATGGAGCTCACAGTCGTAATTCCCATTTCACGTATGAGATAACTGAGCCCCAGAGAAGTTAAGTGACTCTCCAGGGACACAAAGCAGACAAGTGGTGAAGCTAGGATTTGAACCCAGGTCCTCAGACTCCCAGGCTCGTGTTCTATTCACTAAACCATGCTGCTTCTCTGATTGACACATATGAAACACTTAGTAATAAGATAATAAATGTACTTTCCTAACAGAACAAAACGGTCTTTTCTATAAAGACTAATGTTTTGTTACACTATTAAAAGTAATTGTCCCTTTACTTTCAACAGGCTTAATATTAGAATAGGAATATTTAAATGTTAATATTATATTATACACTATATTATATATGTTATTAATACTAATATTAGAATATTAGAGAAGCAGCATGGCTCACTGGAAAGAGCATGAGCTTTGGAGTCAGAGGTCATGAGTTCAAATCCCAGCTCCACCAATTGTCAGCTGTGTGACTTTGGGCAGGTCACTTAACTTTTCTGAGCCTCAGTTACCTCATCTGTGAAATGGGGATTAACACTGTGAGTACCCCCGTGGGACAACCTGATCACCTTGTAACCTCCTCAGCTCTTAGAACAATGCTTTGCAAATAGTAAGCACTTAAAAAATGCCATAAAAATAGGAGAAATGCCATCTCCTGAGACAATGGGCCACTAAACGTATTATTCTGTCTGCAGGTAGAATGAGATGTTGGCAGAACAGAAGGAACCTGCCCTAGGGAAAACAGCGAAAGACTGCAAATCAGGGGACCCTGGGTCTTAATCCCAAATCTGCCCCTTGTCGGCTGGCTGGCCTTAGGCAAGTCATCTAACTACACTGTGCCTTGGTTTCCTCATCTGTAAAATGGGGATTAAATCCTCCTCCCTCTAATTTCGAATGTGAGGCCTATACGGGACAGGGACCATGTCTTACCTGATTGTACTGTATCTACCCCAGTGCTTAGAACTGGGCCTGGCACATAGAAAGCAGTTAACAAATACCATAAAAAATAGAAGTGTCCCAATATTTTGTCAAGCTTTCTGAAACCAAACCATTTGGAAGATCTTCATTGCCTATTTTCAATGACCATCCTGTGTCCTACCTGATTATCTCTTATACATCTTAGTGTTTTTAAGTGTGCTTGATACATAGCAAGCGCTTAACAAATACTATAAAAAATTACTGTCAACTTCCTTGAATATTAAGCAAAGAAAATATGAGAAACTCAGGTTGAGTGGACAAACATGGAGTAAAAGAATAAATTCGAATATTTGATGAGGACATGGGACATAAACTGTGGATTGAACCTAAACTCTCTCTCATGCACAAACTGTTCTAAACCACTTTTATTGCCTTTTTCTTTTTCCACATTGAATCATACAGTCATGGAACTGGAAGGGAAAATTTCCACTCAATCAATCCGTTAATGTTATTCACTGAGTGTTCACTGTGGGCAGAGCACTGTACTAAGCAAATGGGAAAGTACGATTCAGTAGTTGTAAACTTTTCCCATAAGGGGTTTACAGTCTACCAGGGGAAGCCATCACTGAAATAGTTCAGGGATAGGGGAAATACGTTATAAGGGTTTGGACATGAGCACTGAAGGGCTGGGGTGAGTTCTTGGATCTGTCTCCACTTTCTCTTCTCCAAATCTCTCCTTGATCCCCTGAAATTTGATTTCCACCCCCTTCACTCCACAGAAACAGCCCTCTCTAAAGTCACCAATAACGTTCTTTTCTACAGTTCTGCTCCAACCTAATCCTCCTCGATCTCTCAGCCGTCGACCATTCCCTTCCAGAAACATTATCCAACCTCGGCTTCACTGACACTGTCCTTTCCTAGTTCTCCTCCTATCTCTCTTGCTACTCATTCTCAATCTCCTTCATGGGTCCCTCGTCTCCCATCCTCTGATGGTGGGGGTCCTTCGAGGCTCATTTCTGGGTCGCCTTCTATTCTCTGTCTACACCTATTTCTTTGGAGAATTCATTCACACCCATGGCTTCGATTACCATCGTTACATAGATGATTCACAAATTTACATCTCCAGCCCTGACCCCTCTCCTTCTCTGTAATCTCACAATACCTCCTGCCTTTCAGGACATTTTTATCTGGATATCCCACCAACACCCCAAACTAAGCATGTCCAAAACAGAACTCCTCATCTTCCCATCTAAACCCTGTCCTCCCCATGTCTTTCCCATTACTGTAGAAAGCACCATCATCCTCCTTTCCTCACAAGACCATAAAATTGGTATTGCCTTGGATTCGTCTCTCTCTTTCAATCACCCACATATTCTATCTGCTCCTTATCTTCCCTCCCAAACCCCGTCCTCTCCCTGACTTTCCTGTCACCGTGGACAGCACTACAATCCTTCCCATCTCACAAGCCCGCAACCTTGGTATCATCCTTGACACTGCTCTCTCATTCACCCCACATGTCTAATCAGTCACCAAACCTTGCCGGTCTCACCTTCACAACATTGCCAAGATCCGCCCTTTCCTCTCTATCCAAACCACTACCTTCTTGGTTCAATCTCTCATCCTATCCCGACTGGATCATAGGCATCAGTCTCCTTTCTGATCTCCCATCCTCCTGTCTTTCCCCGCTTCAGTCTACGCTTCACTCTGCTGCTCGGATTATCTTTCTACAGAAACACTCTGGGCATGTCGCTCCCCTTCTCAAAAATATCCAGCGATTGCCTATCAACCTTCGCATGAAGCAAAAACTCCTCACTATTTGCTTCAAAGCTCTCTATCACCTTGCCCCTCCTACCTCACGTCTCTTCTATCCTTCTACAGCCCAGCCCATACACTCTGCTCCTCTGCCTCTATCCTCTTCACTGTGCTTAGTTCTTGCCCGTCCCGCCTTTGACCCCTGGCCCGCGTCCTTCCTTTGGCCTGGAATGCCCTCCTCCTCACATCCACCAAACTAGAGCTCTTCCCCTCTTCAAAGCCTTACTGAGAGCTCACCTCCTCCAGGAGGCTTTCACAGACTGAGCACCCCTTTTCCTCTACTCCCTCTCCCCTCCCCATCATCCCTACTCCCTCAGTCCACTCTAACTCCTTCCGTGCCCCACTGCACTTGTGCATATTTGTACATATTTATTACTCTATTTTATTCATAATATGTGTATATCTATAATTCTATTTATCTGTTTTTGATGCTACTGATGCCTGTCTACTTGTTTTGTTTTGTTGTCTGTCTCCCCCTTCTAGACTGTGAGCCTGTTGTTTGGTAGAGATTGTCTTTGTTGCCGAATTGTACTTTCCAAGCGCTTAGTACAGTACTCTGCACACAGTAAGCACTCAGTAAATACAACGGAATGAATGAATGAATGACTGTCACCAAATCATGTCCGTTCAACCTTCACAGCATGGCTACTAAAATCCAATTTTTTCCTCTCTGTCCAAACTGCTATAACGTTAAATCCTGACACTTATCTTATCCCACCTTGATCACTATTTCGGCCTTTCCACTGACCTCTCTGCTTCCAGTTTCTCCCCACTTAAGTCCATACTTCACTCTGCTGTCTGTGTCATTTTTCTAAAACATTCAATCCACGTTTTCCTGCTCATCAAGAACCTCCAGTAGTTGCCCATCCACTTCCACGACAAACAGAAACTTCTTACCATCAGCTTTAAAACACTCCATCAGTTCACCCCCTCCTACTTTACCTCCCGATTCTCCTACTACAGTCCAGCCCACACACCTTGCTCCTTTAACACCAATCTAGTCACTGTACCTCGATCTCATCTCTCTCACTGCCGACCTCTCACCTATGTCCGGCCTCTGGCCTGGAACTCTGTCCCTCTTCATATTTGACAGTCCACCACTCTCCCCACCTTCAAATCCTTATTAAGCTGACATCTCCTCCAAGAAGCCTTCCCAGTTTAAGTATTCTTTTCCCCGATTCCCTCTCCGTTCTGCATCACTTACACACTTGGACCTGTAACCTTTGAACACTTGATATTAACCTCACCCTTTGCCCCACAGCTCTTACTGTACATACCCATAGTTTATTTACTTCTGGTAATGTGTGTCCCCCTCTATAAAATGTAAGCTTAATGTAGAGAGGGAATGTGTCTAACAATTCCTTTGTATTGTACTCTCCCAAATGCTTTGTACAGTGCTCTGCACATAGCAAGTGCTCAATAAATACCAGTGACTTACACACAGTAGGGGTTCAATAAATATCATTAATTGATAGAGTAATAGTCCATCTGAAGGTAGGCAAATAAGGAGATCATTCAGGTTTGAGGCTAATCTATCCTTGAACACTTCCAAAGATAGAGAATTGGACCCACATTTCACTCTCCTGGCTAAAAGGATTTGGAGTTCTAGGGGCTAGGTTAGTTTTCCCTGATGAAAATTCCCTAAAATGAAGGTGCCAGAGAGCAGAGGCAAAAAATTAAAAGCAGCACAAGAAATGTTACCTTACCATCAGCCATAAAGCACTTTCACCTACCTCACCTGAAGAATGGTCTTATCATCTCTCCAGAGGGCTCTGGTTTGGGCTCAGTAGGAATTTTTGAGGTTTTCTGTGGCCTCAGGGAACAGGTCCTTGTGTTCTCAGGAAAGACACAGATTAAATAATTTTTGCAAAGGACTGGACAGATTCCATCCAGTCCTCCCTTCTGTTTTCCTGTCTCCAATTCACAATAGAGAAGCAGGGTGGCCCAGCAGATAGAACATGGGCCTGGGAGTCAAAAGGATCTGGGTTCTAATACCCACTCTGCCACTTGTCTGTTTGTGACTTTGAGCAAGTCACTTCACTTCTCTGGGCCTCAGTTACCTCATCTGGAAAATGGGGATTAAATGGGGATGTGTGACCCGTGTGGGACAGGGACTGTATCCAACCCGATTAGATTTTATCTATCCCACCTCTTAGAACAGAGCTTGGCATATAGTAAACACTTGACAAATACCATTATTATTATTATAATGGCGTTTCAGAGCTGGGCCCGGGAGCTGGGGTAATGAACAGACTTTTTGGTCAGTTTGTTTAATCACAGATCTGTTACTGGCCTTTTGTGTGACACTAGGCATACCACTTCACTTCTCTGTGCTTCAGATTTCTCATCTGTAAAACGGGGTAAAGATCTCTGTTCTCTCTCCCCCTTAGATTGTGAGCCTCATGGGCAGCAGGGACAGTGTCTGATCTCATTGTGTTTGGCACACAGAAAGTGCTTAACAAATACTTGGGTAACTGAGGAGCAATGTGCCTTAGTGAAAAGAACTCGGGCCTAGGAGTCAGAGGACCTGGGCTCTAATCCTGGCTCTGCTACTTGCCTGCTGTTTGAATCTGGGCAAGTCACTAAACTACTCTGTCCTCATAATAATAGCATTTATTAAGTGCTTACTACGTGCAAAGCACGGTTCTAAGCACTGGGGAGCTTACAATGTGATCAGGTTGTCACACATGGGACTCACAGTCTTAACCCCCATTTTACAGATGAGGGAACTGAGGCCCAGAGAAGTGAAGTGACTTTCCCAAAGTCACACAGCTGACAATTGGCAGAGCCAGGATTTGAACCCATGATCTCTTACTCCAAAGCCCGTGCTCTTTCCCTTGAGCCATGCTGCTTCTCTACTTCTACTTCAGTTTCCCCAATTGTAAAGCAGTGATGCATTACCTGTTCGCCCTCCTACTTAGACTGAGTCCCATGTGTGACAGGGACTGGGTCCAACCTGATTAACTTGTATCTACCTAGTGGTTGACTCTTAGTAAGCACTTAACAAAGATCAGTATTATTAATAATGATAAAATCAGCAATTATTATTTTATAGTAACATCATCATTGTTATCATCAAGAACACTTATTGAGGACATACTGTATTCAGAACACAAGATTAGATGTTTAACACCATTTAGTAGAAGGAAAACACATGGTCCATATCATCAAGGACACTATAATGGTGAAGACAAGCAGATACAGTGCCAAATATATTATATATTAATTTGTATAGAAATATAGTTATATTTCACATACAGACACATATACACACTCATTAATACAGTATATAGTTTTTTATTGCATTTGCTAAGCTTTTACTATGTGTCAAGCACTATTCACAATGCTGGGGTGGATAAAAGTAAATCGGACTCTCTCCCACATGAAGCTCACAGTCTGAATAGGAGGGAAAACAGCTATTACATTCCCATTTTTAGGTGAGGAAACTGAGGCACAGAAAAGTGAAGTGATTAATCAAGGTCACAACGCAGACAAGAACCCAGGTCCTCTGACTCCCAAGCCTGTGCTCTTTGCAGTAGGATGTGCTGCTTCCTATCTACTTGTCTTTTGAACTGAATCAATAAATCATATTTATTGAGCGTTTAATGTGTGCATGTTCCTGTACTAAGCATCACCCCCTTTGGACTGTAAGCTCGATGTGGGTAGGGAATATGTCAGTTTATTGTTGTATTCACCCTAACACTTACTTACTGCTCGCAGTAAGTTCTCAATAAAAGTGATTGACTGACTGACTGACTACAATTTAACAAGAAACAGACATATTCCTCGGCCACAAAGAACTCAAAGAAGACAACCCTAATAGTAACAATCATAATAATAATAATAATAATGGTGTTTGTTAAGTGCTTACTATGTGCCAGGCAATGTACTAAGAGCTGCAGTGGATACAAGCAAATCGGGTTGGACACAATCCCTGACTTAAATGAGGCTCACAGTCTAAATCCCCATTTTACAGATGAGGTAAGTGAGGCACAGATAATTGAAGTGACTTTCCTAAGGTCACAAAGCTGACATGTAAAATTCACCTTTGGGTGAGCATGGACTGAAAATGCTAAAGCAAAACCCACCATCTCAGTTCTATTGTGCACACATAAAAGCCACCTCTTTGTGTGCTGTCAAGCTTTTCTGAGAAGCAGTGTAGCCTAATGGAAAGATCATGGGCCCGGGATTCAGAGGACCTAGGTTCTAATACTAATTCCACCACATACCTGATTTTTTACCTTAGGCAAGTCACTTCAGTTCTCTGTGCCTCAGTTGCCTCATCTATAAAATGAGGATTTAAAACTGTGATCCCCACATGATATTTATTAAACTTATTAAACTTAATGAACTTGTATCTACCACAACTCTTAGTACAGTGTCTGCTGGATAGTAAGCACTTAACAAATTCTATAAATGAAATTAAAAATGACACATGGCAGGAAGGTGGCTCAGCTGTGCTCATGGATGGATTTTTGTCTTTGGGTCTCTAGGCAGAGAGAGGGCATATACCAGGGACAAGTATGTGTGGAGGCCAGGCAATAAAGTCAGCTCTGTTCACACCTCTGTACCCCTCTAGACTATATGCTTATTGTGGGCAGGGAGTGTGTCTGTTTATTGTTCTGTTGTATTCATTCATTCATTCAATCGTATTAATTGAGCACTTACTGTGTGCAGATCACTGTACTAAGCGCTTGGGAAGTACAAATCAACAACAGATAGAGACGGTCCCTACCCAACAACGGGCTCACAGTCTAGAAGGGGTACTCTCCCAAGTGCTTAGTGCAGTGTTCTTCACACAGTAAGTGCTCAATTAATATGATTGAATAAATGAATAAGTGAATGAATGACACATAGGACATTGCCTGCTCTTGGGTAACTATCCAATGGAAAACAAATGGAATACCAGTGGAAAACCGGGGAAGGAGTCGTATGCACCCTGGCTAGGACGATATCCTGAATACTACTACTAATACTACTACTACCACTAATAATGATAATAGTATTTGTTAAGTGCTTACCTATGTGCCAACCACTGCTCTAGCCACTGAGGTAGATATAAACTAATCAGATTGGACGAAATCCCTGTCCCACATGAGGCACACAATCTTAATCCCCATTTTACAAATGATGAGGGAACTGAGGCCCAGAGAAGTGAAATGATTTGCCCAAGGTGACGTAGCAGACGTGTGGCAGAGCTGGGATTAGAACACAGGTCCTTCTGATTCCCAGGCTCAGGATCGAGCCACAAGGCCAGGTTGCTTCCAGTATGATATTCACCCCACAGCACATATGTACATTACCTCTGGATTGTAAGCTTGTTGTGAGCAGGGAACTTGTCTACCAACTCTGTTGCATTGTACACTCCCAAGAGTTTACTGTACAGTTTAGTACAGTAAGTGCTCAACAAATACCATTGATTGATTGATTAAGCAGCGTGTCTTGGTGGCAAAATCACAGGCTTGGGAGTCAGAGGACGTGGGTTTTAATTCCAGCTCCTCCACTTGTCTGCTGTGAGACCTGGGACAGGCCACTTAACTGCTCTGTGCCTCAGTTACCTCATCTGTAAAATGGGGATTAAGACTGTGAGCCCCACGTGGGACAACCGGATTACCTTGTATCTAACCCAGAGTTTAGAACAGTGCTTGGCGCATAGTAAGAGCTTAACAAATACCATTATTATTATTACTAATGTCCATCTCCTCCTGATGACTAAAGTTCTTTATGGGCAAGGAACATGTCTGCTCTCTCCTCGACCCCCTCCAGTCTGGCTTCCGTCCCCTTCATTCCACGGAAACTGCCCTCTCAAAGGTCACCAATGACCTCCTGCTTGCCAAATCCAACGGCTCATATTCTGTCCTAATCCTCCTCGACCTCTCAGCTGCCTTTGACACTGTGGACCACCCCCTTCTCCTCAACACGCTATCTGACCTTGGCTTCACAGACTCCGTCCTCTCCTGGTTCTCCTCTTATCTCTCCGGTCGTTCTTTCTCAGTCTCTTTTGCAGGCTCCTCCTCCCCCTCCCATCCTCTTACTGTGGGGGTTCCCCAAGGTTCAGTGCTTGGTCCCCTTCTGTTCTCAATCTACACTCACTCCCTTGGTGACCTCATTCGCTCCCACGGCTTCAACTATCATCTCTACGCTGATGACACCCAGATCTACATCTCTGCCCCTGCTCTCTCCCCCTCCCTCCAGGCTCGCATCTCCTCCTGCCTTCAGGACATCTCCATCTGGATGTCCGCCCGCCACCTAAAGCTCAACATGTCGAAGACTGAGCTCCTTGTCTTCCCTCCCAAACCTTGTCCTCTCCCTGACTTTCCCGTCTCTGTTGACGGCACTACCATCCTTCCCGTCTCACAAGCCCGCAACCTTGGTGTCATCCTCGACTCCGCTCTCTCATTCACCCCTCACATCCAAGCCGTCACCAAAACCTGCCGGTCTCAGCTCCGCAACATTGCCAAGATCCGCCCTTTCCTCTCCATCCAAACTGCTACCCTGCTCATTCAAGCTCTCATCCTATCCCGTCTGGACTATTGCACCAGCCTTCTCTCTGATCTCCCATCCTCGTGTCTCTCTCCACTTCAATCCATACTTCATGCTGCTGCCCGGATTATCTTTGTCCAGAAAGGCTCTGGGCATATTACTCCCCTCCTCAAAAATCTCCAGTGGCTACCAATCAATCTGCGCATCAGGCAGAAACTCCTCACCCTGGGCTTCAAGGCTCTCCATCACCTCGCCCCCTCCTACCTCACCTCCCTTCTCTCCTTCTACTGCCCAGCCCGCAACCTCCGCTCCTCCACCGCTAATCTCCTCACTGTACCTCGTTCTCGCCTGTCCCGCCGTCGACCCGCGGCCCACGTCATCCCCCGGGCCTGGAATGCCCTCCCTCTGCCCCTCCGCCAAGCTAGCTCTCTTCCTTCCTTCAAGGCCCTGCTGAGAGCTCACCTCCTCCAGGAGGCCTTCCCAGACTGAGCCCCTTCCTTCCTCTCCCCCTCGTCCCCCTCTCCATCCCCCCATCTTACCTCCTTCCCTTCCCCACAGCACCTGTATATATGTATATATGGTTGTACATATTTATTACTCCATTTATTTATTTATGTATTTATTTATTCTACTTGTACATTTCTATCCTATTTATTTTATTTTGTTGGTATGTTTGGTTCTGTTCTCTGTCTCCCCCTTTTAGACTGTGAGCCCACTGTTGGGTAGGGACTGTCTCTTTGTGTTGCCAATTTGTACTTCCCAAGCGCTTAGTACAGTGCTCTGCACATAGTAAGCGCTCAATAAATACGATTGATTGATTGATTGATTGATTGATGTCTGCTAATTCCATTGTATCATGCCCTCCCAAACATTTAGTATACATTCTGCACGTACTGAGTTCTCAATAAATACCAGTGACTGACTGACTGTCTGTGTCCTCCTTAAGACCATAATCTCACTGTGAGCAGGTAGCATGTCTCCCAAGTTTTTAGTACAGGGCCTTCACCCAGAAATAGTTCAATAAATATCATCGATTGATTGATTAATGTCTGTCTCCTCCTATAGAGTGAAAGCTCATTGCAGGCAGGGAACGTCTCTACCAACACTGTTGCACTCTCCCTAGGGCTTAGTACAATGTTTGGCACATAGTAGGCACTAAATAAGCACCATTGATTGATTGATCCTGTATTTGCTGTTTTAGGAGACAATCGTCAGCTTCTCTTTACTTAGGAATTGGAGTCCTATTGGTTGGAGAAAACTTGCCATCTCCAGCTACTTCTCCTTTCATGTTTGCATTGCCCCATCCTGCTTTCTAGAGGAGAAACTTCTGAACTGGAAGCACCTTGTGGACAGGGAACCCGTATACCAAAACTGTGATATGGTACTCTCCAAAGTGCTTGGTCAAGTGCCCTGAACACAGTAAGTGCTCAATAAATACAATTGATCGATCGACTGAGAAAAGGCCACAGAGCATCAGTTTCCATAGTGGCCCATCCCACAGGGGAGATCTGCACCACTGAATTTAAGGCCAATCCTGTTGAACAAAATGGCTGCCACAATACAGAGAGTCAGGATGGAAAGTGGATTTTGTTTTTT
This sequence comes from Tachyglossus aculeatus, assembly GCF_015852505.1. Taxonomy (NCBI): domain Eukaryota; kingdom Metazoa; phylum Chordata; class Mammalia; order Monotremata; family Tachyglossidae; genus Tachyglossus; species Tachyglossus aculeatus. The sequence continues at coordinate 14,799,755 of NW_024044829.1, read as the reverse complement.
TTCTATCAGACTTGATTCTGAATAATGCCACAAAACTGAAGCAGCTCTTTTGAAATGGGAAAACTCGCCCAGAGCTAGATAATAATTAACTGTAATTTCAACTTAATCCAACTTAATCAGATAGATAGGAGGGAAAGTGGATATTGTTGGGGGGGGTTTTCTGACATAGGACTTGATTCTGAGCACTGCTACAAAGCTGAAGCAGTTCCTTTGAAATGAGAAAGCCCGCCCAGGGACAGATACTCATTTAATTGCCATTTCAACTTAATCCAAAGAGGAATTGACTTCCTCATGAGAAATGAACTTCGAGAAGCTACAAACCAGACGCAGGGGGAGCGACTAAGAAAAATGGAACTTAAATCACTGGGGCCAGAAAGGAGAAGTGCTTATCAACACAACCGCTTCCTCAAGCACCTGAAGAAAGTTTCAGTGCATCCTAAGCCCTAATTGGTGTTTACTGTTGGGTAGAAGAAAGAGAAGAGTTCAAGGAATTGGAGTTCCTCTGGATGGATCAAGCTGTACGAAGCAAAACTTGATCTAGTCGTCTTTAAGTCTCAGTCCCTAAGAGGGAAAGTATTAGGGCTTTTGTAGAGTTTTAAGTTCATCAGAGATGGGTTGATTCTCCTGATAATTTTTCCCAGGTAATATGTTTTCCATTTCAGCAGCTTGGCCTAGTGGAAAAAGCACAGGCCTGGGTTTCAATCCCTGCTCTGCCACCTGTCTGCTGGGTGATCTTGGGCAAGTCATGTTTCCCTCTGTGCCTGTATCCTCAACTGTAAAATAAAGATGAAATACCTAGTCTCCCTCCTATTTAGATTGTAAACCCCATGTTTGGCAGAGACTGTGTTTGACGTGATTAACTTGTATCTACCCCAGACCTTAGAATGGTGCTAGATATATAGTAAGTACTTAACGAATACCACAAAAGAAACAGCATGGCTTAGTAGTAAGAGCATGAGCTAGGGAGTCAGAGGACATGGGTTCTAATCCCAGCTCTGCCATTCGTCTGCTATGTGACTTTGGGAAAGTCACTTCACTTCTCTGTGCCTCGGTTACCTCAACTGTAAAGTGAGGATTAAGACTGTGAGCCCCACTTGGGACAACCTGAATACCTTGGATCTACCCCAATGCCTAGAACAGTGCTTAGCACATAGTAAGCATTTAACAAATATTATTATTATTATTGTTGTTATTATTATTACCATTAATATTATTATTATTGAGAAGCAGCATAGTTTAGTGGAAAGAGCACGGGATTAGGAGTCAGAGGTTATGTGTTCTAATCCCGGCTCTGCCACTTATCAGCTTTGTGACTTTGGGCAAGTCACTTAATTTCTCTGTGCCTCAGTTATCTCATCTGTAAAATGGGGATTAAGACTGTGAGCCCCATGTGGAACAACCTGAATACCTTGTATCTACCCCAGCACTTAGAACAGTATGTGGCACATAGTAAGTGCTTAACAAATACCATTATTAATATTATTATCATTTGGGTGGGAATAATTACTGTGCCCTCTCTGTGTTCTTCATGAGGCTTAGGGTTGCTCTGATTTAGCCTCTCAAATGGCTTGAGCTTTGCTGGTTTAGAAGAAGTTTGACTTTCACCACCCATGGCATAAACCCAAAAGGCCGAGTTACAGCTGTAGAAACCAGGTGTTCTGATTCTCAGTTAGGTTCTTTCCAGTAGCCTGCAGAAAAACTTTTCTGTACACCAGTTCTGATTATATTCACAAATTCCCTTCCTGGATCTCCCGTTTCCAAACAATAATAATCATTGTGTAAATAGCTTTTGTACATACTTTCTTTTATGCCTTTATCTTCCCATTACACAGTGTTAAGATAAAACACTTTCTGTCATGAATGTTTGCTTCAGGATCTATCTCAATCAAGAGTTGTACTTCTTTCTGTGCTCTAGTTGGGTTTCTCAACCTTCCAATGAAAGTGAAAATCTTGCTGATCAACTGTTCAGAGTTGATTTTTTTCATAAAGGGGGAAATACAAAAAAAAAGAATTATCTGAACTTTCTCAGTCATCACATATCAGGAAATTGCACCTCTTAAGAGTGAGTCAAACCGTCTTGCCTATCTCGAGAAGACAGTTTCCTCTGCACCTCTGTTACTGAAAGGTACTGAAAATTTATCTTTCTAATCATTCAATGGTGTTTATTCATTCAATTGCATTTATTGAGTGCTTACTATGTGCAGAGCACTGTACTAAGCACTTCTTACTGCTTACTGTGTGCAAAACAGTGTATTAAGCACTTGGGAGAGTACAATGCAACAGAGTTGATAGACTTGCTCCCTGTCCACAACAAGCTTACACTATAGAGGAGAGTGGGAATCTAATCAATTGATCAATCAATGGTATTTATTGAGAGCTTACTGTGTGTAGAACGCAGTACTAAGCAATTTAGGGTACAGTAGAATTGGTATACAAGATCCTGCCCTGAAGGGGCCTACAATTTAGCATGGAAGTCAGTCATTAAATGTATTGGTTTGTGGAAGCAATAGCATATAAGGATCTGTAATTAAGTGCTTTGTCGGTATGTGTTGGTAGCAAAGTTCTTAACAGATGAGGGCACAGGTGTATAAGGGATGTAGAGGGAGTGAGGACAGGGTGTAGAGTTGAGAATTAATTTAATGGTATTTATTAAGTGCGTAAAATGTGCCAGACAGTGTACTAAGCATAGGGTAGATACAAGACAATCAAATTAGATTGGACACAGTCCATAACCCAAATGGGTCTCACAGACTTAATCTCCATTTTATAGATGAGGTAACTGAGACACAGAGAAGTTAAGTGATTTTCCCAAGGTCACACAGCAGATGAGTGTTGGAACTGGGATTAGAATCTGAGTTCTCTGGCTCCCTGGCTGGGATTCTTTCCACCAGGCCACACTCCTCCAAAAGACAGGTGAGATCCTGGAGATTCAAAGCCCACATCCAAGAAGCCCCCAGAATATAGGACATTGGGCTGGTCCCACATACTTTCCCAATGTTAGGCCATGACCTATTTACCCATGAGAAGCCACATGGGCTAGTAGAAAGATCACAGCCTGTTCTGCCACTTGCCTGCCAAGTGACCTTGGGCAAGTCACTTAACTTTTCTGTGCCCCTGTATCCTCAACAGTAAAATGGGGATTCAGACTCAGATCTACACTCACTCCCTTGGTGACCCCAATCGCTCCCATGGCTTTAACTATCATCTCTACGCTGATGACACCCAGATCTACATCTCTGCCCCTGCTCTCTCCCTCTCTCTCCAGGCTCGCATTTCCACCTGCCTTCAGGACATCGCCATCTGGATGTCTGCCCGCCACGTCAAACTCAACATGTCCAAGACTGAACTCCTTGTCTTCCCTCCCAAACCCTGCCCTCTCCCTGACTTTCCCATCTCTGTTGACGGCACTACCATCCTTCCCGTCTCACAAACCCGCAACCTTGGTGTCATCCTCGACTCCGCTCTCTCATTCACCCCTCACATCCAAGCTGTCACCAAAATCTGCCAGTCTCAGCTCCACAACATTGCCAAGATCCGCCCTTTCCTCTCCATCCAAACCGCTACCCTGCTTGTTCAAGCTCTCATCCTATCCCGTCTGGACTACTGTATCAGCCTTCTCTCTGCTCTCCCATCCTCATGTCTCTCCCCACTTCAATCCATACTTCATGCTGCTGCCCGGATTGTCTTTTTCCAGAAACGCTCTGGGCATGTTACTCCCCTCCTCAAAAATCTCCAGTGGCTACCAATCAATCTGCGCATCAGGCAGAAACTCCTCAACCTCGGCTTCAAGGCTCTCCATCACCTCGCCCCCTCCTACCTCACCTACCTTCTCTCCTTCTACAGCCCACCCCGCACCCTCCGCTCCTCTGCCACTAATCTCCTCACCGTGCCTCGTTCTCGCCTGTCCCGCCATCGACCCCCGTCCCACGTCCTCCCCCGGGCCTGCAATGCCCTCCCTCTGCCCATCCGCCAAGCTAGCTCTCTTCCTCCCTTCAAGGCCCTACTGAGAGCTCACCTCCTCCAGGAGACTTTCCTAGACTGAGCCCCTTCCTTCCTCTCCCCCTCGTCTCCCTCTCCATCCCCCCATCTTACCTCCTTCCCTTCCCCACAGCACCTGTATATATGTATATATGTTTGTACATATTTATTACTGTATTTATTTATTTATTTTACTTGTACATATCTATTCTATTTATTTTATTTTGTTAGTATGTTTGGTTTTGTTCTCTGTCTCCCCCTTTTAGACTGTGAGCCCACTGTTGGGTAGGGACTGTCTCTATATGTTGCCAACTTGTACTTCCCAAACGCTTAGTACAGTGCTCTGCACACAGTAAGCGCTCAATAAATAAGATTGATTGATTGATTGATTGATTAAGATACATAGTCTCCTACTCAGATTATAAACCCTATGTGGGATAGGGAATGTGTCCAAAGTTATGAACTTGTATCTATCCCAGGGCTGGCACATATTAAGTGCTTGCTTGAGGATTGATTGATAATGGTATATGTTATCATATTATGGTACGAGTTATGGTATCTGTATGTTCTTTCATTCATTCAATCATATTTATTGAGAGCTTACTGTGGGCAGAACACCGTACTAGTCACTTGGAAACTACAATTCGGCAACAAACAGAGACAATCCCTACCCAACAATGCGCTCACAGTCTAGAAGGGGGAGACAGACAACAAAACAAAACGAATAGACAGGAATCAATACCATCAAAATAGATAAATAGAATTATAGATATTTACACATAATTAATAAAACAGAGTAATGAATATGCACAAATATACGCAAGAACTATGGGGAGGGAAGAGGTAGAGCAGAAGGAGAGAGTCGGGCGATGGGGATTGGAGGAGGAAAAGCAGAGGAAAAGTGGGGGCTCAGTTTGGGAAGGCCTACTGAAGGATGTGAGCACTAAGTAGGGCTTTGAAGAGGGGAAGAGAGCCAGTTAGGTAGATGTGAGGAAGGAGGGCATTCCAGGCCAGAGGTGCGACATGGACCAGGGGTCGACAATGGGACAGGAGAGAACAAGGCACCGGGAGGATGTTAGTGGCAGAGGAATGGAGTGTGCGGGCTAGACTGTAGAAGGAGAGAAGGGAGGTGAGGTAGGAGGGGGCGAGGTGATGGACAGCTTTGAAGCCAATAGTGAGGAGTTTTTGATTTATGTGGAGGTTGAGATTTTTGAGAAGGGGAGTGACATGATCAGAGCGTTTATGTAGAAAGATAATCCGGGCAGAAGAGTGCAATATAGACTGAAGTGGGGAGAGACAGGAGGATGGGAGATCAGAAAGGAAGCTGATGCAGTAATACAGTCAGGATAGGATGAGATATTGTACCAACAAGGTCGCAGTTTAGGTGAAGAGAAAAGGCGGTTTAGGTGAGACTGGCAGTTTTAGGTGATGGATTGGATGTGTGGGGTGAATGAGAGAGCCGAGTCAGGGATGACATCAAGGTTGCAGGCTTGTGAAATGGGAATGATGGTAGTGCCATCCACAGTGACGGATAGTCAGGGAGAGGACAGGGTTTGGGAGGGAAGATAAGGAGCTCAGTCTTGGACATGTTGAGTTTTAGGTTTGTAGGCGGACATCCAGGTGGAGATATCCTGAAGTCAGGAGGAGATAGGAGTCTGGAGGGAGGGAAAGAGAACAAAGGAGGAGATGTAGACTTGGGTGTCATCTTCGTTGAGGTGGTAGTTGAAGCCGTGGTAGCGAATGAGTTTCTCCAAAGAAGTTCTTGGTCCCCTTTTGTTCTCCAGCTATATTCACTCTCTTGGTGAACTCATTTGCTCCCATGTCTTCATAATAATAATAATAATGATAATAATAATAATGACATCTGTTAAGCGCTTACTATGTGCAAAGCACGGTTCTAAGCGCTGCGGAGGATACAAGGTGACCAGGTTGTTCCATGTGGGGCTCTATACGCAGATGACACCCAAATCTACATCTCCTCCTTTGTTCTCTCTCCCTCCCTCCAGGTTCCTCTTTCCTCCTGCCTTCAGGACATTTCTACCTGGATGTCTGTCCACAACCTAAAACTCAGCATGTCCAAGACATTTCATACTCTCACTTCCCATATCTGTAATTAATTATCTGTATCCTCCCCTAGATTTTAAACTCCTTGAAGGCAGGGATATACTTTCCCATGTGCAGAATACAAGGTTTTTCGACCAGTAAACACTATCACATGATAGGTTGATTGGCAATTTATGGGGGAGTGTGGTATGTGTTAAGTGCTTACTATGTGTCAAACACTGTTATGAGTTTCTGAGGAAGGCACAAGTCAATTAGGTCAGTCAAAGTCTCTATCCCACATAGGCCTTACAGTCTAAATAGGAAGGAGAACTGGTATCCCCATTTTAAGGTTGAGGAAACTGAAGCACAGAGAAATTAAGTGGTTTGCCAAGGTCACACAACAAGCAACTGACTGCTGGGATTAAAGCCTAGTTTCTTCTGACTCCTAGGCCTGTGCTGTCTCCAATAGGCCATGATGCTTCCCAGCACTTAACAAATATAACAGTGATGATAAAAATAACGATAAAAATAGTCATAGGAAGCCTTTGTTTTTAAACTCTGACGCTTATTAAGACCGAGGATGAGATCAAAGGTTTTGCGGCTTCCTTTCCCCACTGTCTGTACAGACACCATCTCCCAGCTTTTCAATTTAAGGCTATTCATCAAAGGGATTTGGGTTTTGGATCATTAGTGCCTTCTGATCTTAGATATATGGCAGCACATGTCTGTGGTGCTTCTAGTTCTTCGTAGGCCTGCAGTCAGCAAAACAGATAAAACCCGCCCAATTCTCATGATTGTGAAACACACAAAGAAACCCCTCTGAACCAAGTCTGCCCTCCTCGGTAGAGAGAAAGTTCCAAGAATTTACTGCCCTCGAGAGAAGATTTTCTTCATTGTCTCTAACGTGTAGGAGGTCACAGTGAGCCAACAGTTAGGATTCCACAGAACCAATGAATTGGTGGCCTTATGGGATTTTATATAGTATTTGTTAAGCACTTAGCATGTGCCAAGCACTGTACTAAGAGCTGGGGTAGATACATGGGTGGACACAGTCCCCATCCCATATGGGGCTCACATTCTTAATCCTCATTTTACAGATGAGGAAACTGAGACCCAGAGAAGTGAAGTGATTTGCCCAAGGTCACACAGCAGACAAGTGGCAGAGCTGGGATTAGAACCCAGGTCCTTCTGACTCCCAGGCCCAGGCTCTATCCACTAGACCACACTGCTTCTAGTAATTGAGAGGAGTCTCTTCAGCTTGGCCTGGGGCAGGGCCGTAATAGGGAGAGCATACTCCCTTGTGATCCCTGGATGTATTGGTAAAAGACAAAGGAATTTGTCCCTCATTTCTTTCAGACTGTGAACCCTGGCTGGGCCAGGAAATGAGCCTCATTTATTGTCTCATATCTAACCCAGTCCCCTCTCAGAGTCACACCTGAAGAGTTCCCAGTACTCTACCAGTCTCAACTGCAGGAGGGAGAGTCAGGCAGAGGCATATCCATTCCATTCCTAGCTTGACCAGTGGCTAGCAAGTGGAAGGTAACCTGCTACAAGTCAAAACTCACCTGTGCTGGGCAGCAGTGGCGTCACAGAGAATCAAGGGTGAAAACTCAAGTTTACTGCATGGAAGGAGGCAATGATAAACCACTTCTGTATTGTTACCAAGAAAACCCTATGGCTACACTACCAGAATGATTGCAGATGGTGGTGGGTCATTTTGGGAGAGATGTGTCCATGGCGTTGCTACGGGTTGAAGATGACTCTATGGTATAAGACAAGATATGATAGGTATAAGACAAGACAAGATATGGCAGCCCTGTTCTTGGCACATAGAAAGTGCTTAATACTCTCTAGTAGCAGTATTACTAACAAGGGGAAGGAGTGTACCCTAGTGGACAGAGCACAGACCTGGGATTCAGAGAACTTAGGTTCTTTTAATTAGGGTATTTGATAAGTCACTTCCAATGTGTAAAGCACTGTTCTAACCTCTGGGGTAGATACAAATTAATCAGGTCAAATAAATCCCCATCCCACATGAGACTCTCAGTCTAAGTACGATGGAGAACAAGTATTGAATCCCCATTTTACAGATGAGGCAACCGAGGCACCGACATATTAAGTGACTTGTCCAAAGTCATACGGCAAACAAGTGGTGGAGCCAGGATTAAAACTCAGGTCCTCTGACTTCCAGGTCCGGGATCTTTCCACATTTGGGTGGAAAATCCATCCCTTTGGCGTGGTCTCCAAGTCCCCTCAGTAATCTACTACAACCCAGCATGCACACTACTTTTCTCTAATGTTAACTCTCTGATTGTACCTCGATTTTGTGTGTCTCCATGCCCACCTCTAGTCCACATCCCGCCTTTGGCCTGGAACTCCCTCCTTCCTCATATCTGACAGACAGTGACACTCCCCCCCTTACAAAGCCTTATTGAAGGCACAACTCCTCCGAGAGGCCTTCCTTGACTAAGTCCTCCTTTCCTCTTCTCTCACTCCCTTCTGCATCATCCTGACTTGCTCCCTTCATTCATCCACCTCCCTGCCCCACAACATTTATGTACATATCTGGAATTTATTTATTTATTTAGATTAATGTCTGTCTCCCCCTCTAGACTGTAAGCTTGTTGAAGGCAGGGAGCATGGCTTTTATATTGTTATCCCATCCTCTCCCAAGCATTGAGTACAGTGCATTGCATGCAGTAAGCACTCAGTGAATACGAATGACTGACTGACTGACTCAGGTTTGGGAGCACTGATGCCTACCTGCCTGAGCATTATGATTCCATCTACCATATCTACTTTTTCTCACTTGTGGTTCCTGCATGGTCTTCCCTTGCAGTTCAAGGCTGAATCAAGTCGGCACTGAGAAACTGAACCTCCGTAATGAAATTCATCCTCCTGGGTCTGAAAAATGACCCCTCCTTGTAGGTTTGACTTTTCTCCTTTTTTCTCGTTGCCTACCTGCTGAGCATCACTGGCAATCTGACCATCATCACCCTCACCCTCCTGGTCCCTCACCTTCACATGCCTATGTATTTCGTCCTGCGTAATTCCTTCCTCCTGGAAATCTTTGTCTGCATTTCTGTCTGTATTCTGTCTGAATTCAGAAATTTCTGTATGCATACCCAACTCGTTTGTAAGCATTTTGACAAGATTCAAAATAATCTCCTATAATTGTTGTACAACCCAAATATTCTTCTACATCCTACTGTGGGTGTTGGAATTCTGGCTTGCACATCCTATGACAGTTATGTGGCCATCTGAAGACCCTTACACTACACAACCATCATGACCCCCAGAGTCTGTACTCTGCTTATCCTCTGCTGCTACTTGGCAGGCTTCCTGACCTGCAGCTGGATTTCTGTACTACCAATAACATCAATCATTTCAGGTGTGACACTGTCCCTGGCTGCAGATCTGTTTCCTGAACATACAATCCCTGGAGGTGCTGACATTTTATTCTGCCATGGTCAGGCTGCGATCACTCTATCACTAGTGATCCTGTCCTACGTATACATCATTAAGGCCATTTTGAAAATTCCCTCCACCCAGCAGAAGAATAAGTCCTTTTTCACCTGTTCTTCCCACATGGTGGTTATCTCCCTGCCCTATGGCAGTTGTATCTTCATTTACAGCAATCCTCCTAACAGGGAGGTGACAACAAACCAGACCTGTGGCCGTTCTCAACACGTTTGTGTCCCCCATGTTCAATCCCTTCATTTACACACTGAGCAACATGCAGGTAAAGTAAGCATTCACAAACATGGCCCAAAAAGTCTTTTCGTCCCATAAATGAAAGGCCCCATTGGCCCTCAAGTGAACCCCTAATGGACAAACCCAATGAACTAATCCACCGATCCACCAATCAATCGGAGGTATTTATTGAGTACTTCTTGGGTGCGGAACACTGTACTAAATGCTTTAGAGAGTACATACAACAACGTTGGTAGATACGTTCCCTGCCCACAGTGAGGTTACAGTCTCAAGGGAGGAGACAGAGTGTGATATGAATAAATACATTATGACTGTGTCCATAAGTGCTGTGGAACTGAGGGAGGGGTGAATAAAGGATGCGAATCCCAGGCAAAGGGAGTGGGAGAAGAGGAAGTGAGGGCTTAGTTGGGGAAGGCCTCTCAACAATCAATGGTAATTTGTAGAGGGGCCTGCCATGTTCATCACTTAGTACAAAGTAAGCACTCAATAAATACCATTGATTCATTGATTGACTGAATCAGAGCATAGTAATGAGAGCCTAGGAGGAGTATACCAAAATAAGTATATAAAATACCGGCCCTCAAGGAGTTTGCAGTCTGCAGGGCAGGGTCAGGCAGGAAAACAAATTACATGTCATGGAATCAGCCAACTCTAAGGATATTTGCATAAATGCTGTGTGGGTGGATGGTAAATACCTAAGTTCTTAGAAGGTAGAGGTGATGCAGAAAGGAGGGAAAATAGGCTGGGGAGATGAGAGATTCATCAGGGAAGGCTTCTTGGAGGAAATGTGATCTCAGTGGGGTTTCAGGGGAAGGGAGGAAAAGCAGATTGTTAGACTGTTCCTTCTAGACTGTAAGCTTGTTGTGAGCAGGGAATGTGTTTTCCAACTCTGCACAAAGTAAGTGGTCAATTAATACCATTGATTCATTTATTGATTGATTGATATGAAGGAGGAGGGAGTCCCAGGCAATGGGGAGGGAGGGAGCAAGGGGGTCAACGGTATGAGAAATGAGGTCCAGGAACAGTACGTAGGTGGGTGTTGGAGGAGTGGTGTGTTCAGGTTGTAGTGGGAGGGGAGTAAACATAGGTAATGGGAGAGAGTGGACTGAGCACCTACAAATATGTCCATGATTTTCCCTGTATTGTTCTACACCGCTGTGCCTCCTTATTCTCTTCTCTCTGGTCAATAATTATATGTTATCTATAAATTATGTATTTCATGTCTTATAGACTTTAAATTATTTATTTATTTTTATGAATGTCTGTCTCCCCCTCCAAACTATAAACTCACTGTGAGCAGGGAATATGTTTGCCAACTCTATGTTGTCCTCTGCCAAGCATGTAGTACAGTCTAGCAGTTAGAACAGTGCTTGGCATATAGTAAGAACTTCACAAATGGCATTATTATTATTATTACAAGGCTCTGCACATAGTAAGCATCCAATAAATGTGATTGATTGATCGATAAACCTTCTTCTGTTTGACAACACTCTGATCCCATTCTCCTCCTTCACACAATAATAACAATAATGGTATTTGTTAAGCGCTTACTGTGTGCCAAACACTGTCCTAAGCGCTGAGGTGGGTTCAAGGTTATCAGGTTGTCCCATATGGGGCTAACAGTCTTAATCCCCATTTTACAGATGAGGTAAATGAGGCACAGAGAAATTAAGTGACTTGCCCAAAGTCACACAGCTGACAAGTAGTGGTGCTGGTATTAGAACCCACGACCTCTGACTCCCAAAGCCAGGCTCTTTCCACTAAGCCTTGCTGCTTCACAGTCCATCTCAAGCCCCCTCACCTTCCATCTATCTTCCCAAATCAAATCACTTTTATCCTTGTCTCCCATTAGCTGACAACACCTTGCTTGCATTTGGATCCAGGAGCCTGTAAAGTTCTCTGCGTTCCCCAGGCCCTCTGAAAACAGTGTGGATAGGGACGCCTAGTACAGTGCCTTGAACATAGCAACCACTCAGTAAATGCTATTGAATGAATGAATGAATGATGACAGTAATGATACACACACCAAAGTTTGACGTGACTTATTCCATTAGTGGAAGAAATTCTGTGAGCAGCATTGCATGTGGCCATATGCTCAAGACAAATGTCTTCCCCCTTTTTACGTGTAACTTAATGATCTTGCAAAGATTTCCTTTTTATTTTACTGCCACCTTGTGACTGAACTGTGGTCTGACCTGGATTGCACGCCTGACCATTTCGAAAATACATCCACTGATTGAATAATAATAATAATAACAATGGTAGATGTTAAGCACTTAATATGTGGCAAGCACTGCTCTAAGTGCTGTTGTAGATACAAGCTAGATATTGGACACAGTCCCTGTCCCTCATGGGGCTCACAGTCTTACTCCACATTTGGCAGATGAGGTAACTGAGGCCCAGAGAAGTGAAGTGTGTTGCCCAAGTTCACATCGCAGACAAGTGGGGAAGTCAGTATTAGAACCCAGGTCCTTCTGATTCTCAGGCCCGTGCTGTATTCACTAGGCGATGCTACTTCCACTAGGCTATTTGCATAGCAATCTCTGGATCACTAGAGTGAGGTTCACAGAACTTCATTATGTGCCTAGTGGGTAGTGAACCTGAGAAGGGCGTGTTGAGAAAGGAAATCACTCCAGATAAACTTCAACTGGACAAATCATAATAAATTGTGGTATTTGTTAAGCGTTTGCTATGTATCTAACGCTGTAATAAGTGCTGGGGCAGACACAAGATAATCCAGTACCACATGAGGCTCACAGTCGAAGTGGGAGGCAGAATGGTTATTGAATTCTGCTCTTAAAATGGGAAACTGAAGCACAGAGAAGTGAAGGGACGTGCCCAAGTTTACACAGCAGGCATGTGGCAGAGCTGGGATTGAAAGAATAATAATAATAACTGTGGTATTTATTAAGCACGTACAATGTGCCCAGCACTGTTCTAAGCACTGGTGTTGATACAAAGTAACTGGGTGATTCCACGTGGAGTTCATTCATTCATTCATTCATTCAATCGTATTTATTGAGCGCTTACTATGTGCAGAGCACTGTACTAAGCGCTTGGGAAGTACAAGCTGGCAACAATTAGAGACGGTCCCTACCCAACAGCGGGCTCACAGTCTAGAAGGGGGAGACAGACAACAAAACAAAACATATTAACAAAATAAAATAAATAGAATAGTAAATATGTGCAAGTAAAATAGAGTAATAAATCTGTACAAACATATATACAGGTGCTGTGGGGAGGGGAAGGAGGTAGGGAAGGGGGGAGGGGGAGGAGGGGAAGAGGAAGGAGGGGTCTCAGTCTGGGAAGGCCTCCTGGAGGAGGTGAGCTCTCAGTAGGGCTTTGTGGGGAAGAAGAGAGCTAGCTTGGCGGAAGTGCAGAGGGAGGGCATTCCAGGCCGTCTTCATCCCCATTTTACAGATGAGGAAACTGAGGCACAAAGCAGTTAAGTGACTTGCCCAAGGTCACACCACACACAAGTAGTGCAGTCGGGAATAGAACGCATTTCCTCTAACTCTCAAGCCCATGTATTTTTCATTAAGCCATGGTGCTTCTCCAGGTTGAATAAACAATCCTTGTTTTCAAGAAATTTGCACTCAAATAATTTTAAAGGTAGTGTTGCATCCTTAAATGGCTACTGAGGGAGAATGTTTTTTTTTCTTTTAATTGCATTTATTAAGCACTTACTGTATGTCATGCACTGTATTAAGCATTGGGTAGATATAAGCTAAAGAGGTTGGACACAGTCCATGTCCTAGTTTGGGCTCACATTATTAATCCCCATAGTGTAGATGAGGTAACAAGGCCCAGAGAAGTGAAGTGACTTGCCCAAGGTCACACACCAGAGAAGTCACAGTGGGTGAATTAGAATCCAGGTTCTCCTGACTCCCAGGGCTGGGCTTCTTCCACTAGGCCAAGCTGTTTCTCAGTTAATCAGTTAATCAGATCCAGCTGACTGGATTTTAGTTTTGCATATCCTGATGAGTTTTCTATGATCTTATCATAATTACGGTACTTCATTATTAATAATAATAATTATGGCATTTGTTAAGCACTTACTATGTGCCAAGCACTGTTCTAAGTGCTGGGGTAGATATAAGGTAATCAGGTTGGACACAGTCCCTCTCCCACATGGGGCTCACAGTCTTACTTCCTATTTTGCAGATGAGGTAACTGAGGAACAGAGAAGTGAAGTGACTTGCCCAAGGTCACCCTGCGACAAGTAGCAGAGCCAGGCCTGTGCTTTATCCACTGTGCCAGGTACTGTACTAAACACTTGGGTAGATACACGTTAATTAGATTGGACACAGTCCATGTTGCACACGGGGCTCACAGTCTTAATCCCCATTTTACAGATGAGGTAAAAGTCTTCAAGCATATAGAGGAAACAGTGGTTATGTCAGAACAGAGTCCCTTCTTGGAGAAGGAGCATGCCATAGTGGATAGAGCATGGGCCTGGGAGTCAGAAGAACTCAGGATCTAATGCTGGCTCTGCACCTTGTCTGCTATGTGACCTTGGGAATGTCACTTAACTTTTCTATGCCTCAATTCCCTCATCCATAAAATTGGGATTTAGATTGTGAGCTCTGTGTGGGCCAGGGACTGTGCCCAATCAGATTTCCTTCTACCGTGTAAGCACCATTGAGGAAAATTGAAGGAGAATGGATGGCATTTCCATGTCCTTCAGGACTGTGATGCTGTTTCAGATCACCATCGGGACATTTGTGAATGTACTCCTCCAGGTGTTTTATATCCACACGGTGTCTGTCAGCCCCAAGTTCAGCACCTTAGATCTGATTTTCAGCCACCTGACTTAGGCCAATACCATGATTCTTCTCTCCCTCGGAATCCCGGAGACCGTGTCAGCCTGAGGATGGAGAAATTTCCTGAGTTATGTCGTATATAAATTCTTCATGCACTGTTTCTAGTGGGCTGCAGGCTGGCAACCTGCACCACCTGCCTCCTGAGCATCTTCCAGGCCATCGCCATCAGCCCCGGTACCCCCAGGTTGGCCCGGAGCAAAGCCAGGCTACCCAGGAGTGTCATCCTCTCCTGCCTCCTGTCCTGAGGCCTTAGTCTGCTCGTAGATTTAAGTATGTCAATGTACATGCCAGGCCCCAGGAACAGCAGCAGTGTTAAATCGTACTGAACCTCAAATATTGCATAAAAGTCAGTGTCAGCACGGAAACCACTCTGCTCATCACCATCATGTTCTCCATCCACGACTTGTTCTTCATGGGGCTCCTGAGCACAGCCAGTGGCTACTTGGTGTTCGTCCTTTACAGACACCACCTGTGTGTCTGGTACCTCCACGTCCCCGGATGCTCCCCTGGGGCATGTTGAATTATACTCAACATGAAAGAAAAATCTCTGCTGGTGAATTGCCAAATGGAGTTATGGTTCACCTTTCAGGTCGTCTGCCCTTTTTCAGAGCGACCAGAAGATAAATGCAATCTGGGAAATGGAATCACCTGGTTCCAACATAGATTTTCCATAGATTCCCAGGGAGGCTACCTGTCCTCCACTCCAATTAAGTCCCATTCAGGTAAAGAGACCAGGTCTCTTGATTCCAGCAGTAGCAAACCAAGAGCAGCAGAGTGGCCTACTGGATAGAGTCCGGAAGGACCTGGGTTTTAATCCCGGTTCCACCACTTGTCTGCTGTGTGACGTTGGGCAAGTCACTTCACTTCTCTGGGCCTCAGTTACCTCATCTGTAAAATGGGGATTAAGACTGTGAGCCCCACGTGGGACAGGGGCTTGTCTGACCCAATTTTCTTGTATCCACTCCAGTGCTTAGCACAGTGCCTGGCACATAATAAATGCTTACCAAGCACCACAATGATTATTATTGATATTATTATTAGTAGTAAGGATGCAGAGGGTTGATTTTACACAGGCCCAGACTGAGACAATTAAGGACCCTGAGACAGTGAAGCCCAGGGAAGCAGCACAGCCCAGTTGATAGAGCATGGACCTGGGAGTCAGAGAACCTGCGTTCTAATTCCTCCTCCACTACTTGTCTGCCATGTGACCTTGGGCAAGTCATTTCACTTCGTGCCTCAATTACCTGACCTGTAAAATGGGGATTAAGACTGGACATTCTATGCGGGACAGGGACTGTGTCCAACCTGACTAGCTTGTATGTACTTCCGTGGTTCAGTGGAAAGAGCATGGGCTTTGGAGCCAGAGGCCATGGGTTCGAATCCCGGCTATGCCACATGTCTGCTGTGTGACCTTGGGCAAGTCACTTAACTTCTCGGAGCTTCAGTTCCCTCCACTGTAAAATAGGGATTAAGACTGTGAGCCCCACGTGGGACAACCTGATCACCTTGTATCCTCCCAGCGCTTAGAACAGTGATTTGCACATAGTAAGCGCTTAACAAATGCCATTATTATTATTATTATTATCATTATTATTATTATTACTAATACCATGTCCTCTGTAGGTACTCAATAAATAGAATTGATCGACTTAGTCCTATTCCTTCACCCCCAACATCATTGTCTCTAAATTGAAGTCTTTCCTCTTCCTGTGCAGGGAGTCGACATCATTCCATAGAAATGTTCAGTGGCTCTCCATGGTGATGGGATTCCTGCTGCTGATTTTCTCGGAGATGCAGGAGCTGTAGCTTGTCCATGACACCTTGGTCCTCCTGGTCTACCTGGCGGCCCGGACGGGGCATCTCCTCCTCGTCTCCATCACCGCCCTCGACAGGCGCCTCCACACCCCTATGTACTTCTTCCTCAAGAACCTGCCCGTTCTCGACCTCTGCTACATCTCCGTCACCATCCCCAAATCCATACACAACTCCCTGACCTGCAAGAGATCCATCTCCCTTGTGGGATGTACCACCCAGGTCTGCCTGGTGGTCGTTTTGGCCACTTCAGAGCTGGTCGTCATCCTGGCGATTTCCTACGACTGCTGTACGGCTGGTGACGGCACTACCATCCTTCCCATCTCACAAGCCCGCAACCTTGGTGTCATCCTCGACTCCGCTCTCTCATTCACCCCTCACATCCAAGCCGTCACCAAAACCTGCCGGTCTCAGCTCCGCAACATTGCCAAGATCCGCCCTTTCCTCTCCATCCAAACTGCTACCCTGTTCATTCAAGCTCTCATCCTATCCCGTCTGGACTACTGCACTAGCCTTCTCTCTGATCTCCCATCCTCGTGTCTCTCTCCACTTCAATCCATACTTCATGCTGTTGCCCGGATTATCTTTGTCCAGAAACGCTCTGGACATATTACTCCCCTCCTCAAAAACCTCCAATGGCTACCGATCAATCTGCGCATCAGGCAGAAACTCCTCACCCTGGGCTTCAAGGCTCTCCATCACCTCGCCCCCTCCTACCTCACCTCCCTTCTCTCCTTCTACTGCCAAGCCCGCACCCTCCGCTCCTCCACCACTAATCTCCTCACTGTACCTCGCTCTCGCCTGTCCCGCCATCGACCCCCGGCCCACGTCATCCCCCGGGCCTGGAATGCCCTCCCTCTGCCCATCCGCCAAGCTAGCTCTATTCCTCCCTTCAAGGCCCTGCTGAGAGCTCACCTCCTCCAGGAGGCCTTCCCAGACTGAGCCCCTTCTTTCCTCTCCCCCTCGTCCCCCTCTCCATCCCCCCGTCTTACCTCCTTCCCTTCCCCACAGCACCTATATATATGTATATATGGTTGTACATATTTATTACTCTATTTATTTATTTATTTATTTATTTTACTTGTACATTTCTATCCTACTTATTTTATTTTGTTGGTATGTTTGGTTCTGTTCTCTGTCTCCCCCTTTTAGACTGTGAGCCCACTGTTGGGTAGGGACTGTCTCTATGTGATGCCAATTTGTACTTCCCAAGCGCTTAGTACAGTGCTCTGCACATAGTAAGCGCTCAATAAATACGATTGATTGATTGATTGATTGATTGCTGTACCACCATCCGAAGCCCTCTGAGATGACGTCATCATGAAAATACGGCATTTGTAAAGATGGTGGCTGCCTTCTGGCTCAGCGGGACGCTGCTTGGCCTCTCATTTTCAGCTTTGCCCTTCTCACTGAATTTCCTTGGGCCCAACGTCGTCCAACAGTTCTTCAGTGACGTCCCCTCTCTGCTGAAGATCTGCTCGGAAGACCACATTGCCATCGATATAAGCATGAATGCCGGGGTAGTGTTATCTGTCGTCTGCTTCGTTTCCATCTTCGTTCCATACATCCACATCTTCTGGGACACTGAAGATGCTGGCCGCCAAGGGATGGGCCAAGGTTTCTCCACTTGCTTGCCTCACCTAGTCATCATCACCGTCTTTCTCTGTATGGCCGCCATTACCTACCTCAAGCCCGTGTCAAACTCCCCCTCGACGATGGATCTACTTGTGTCCATCTTATATATCGTGGTGCCACCCGCTCTGAATCCCCTCCTCTACAGACTGAGGATCCAGGACATGAAGGCCTCTCTGGGGAGAATCCCAAAGGGGAAATTCCTAATCCTCCCTCAATGGGACAAAATGTCTGCTTTCTTTCACTGATTTTCCCACCCCTCATCAGCTAGCCTACAAATCCAAAGAGAAAGTCCAGCGATTGAGGATTTGTCAGTGTCTGTGAGGGAGATTGATAAGATGTGTGTGACTGACAATTCATGGTTTGAGGGGCATGAAGACCTACCGGAATGAGCATATGGCTGGAAGTCATAAGACTTGAAACGTTTGCCCAGTTCTGCCACTGGCCTGCTGGGCGACCTTGGTCCGCCTACTTAACCTCTCTGGGCCTTTCTGAAAATAAGGATTCAATATGTGTTCTATCCCTTACCCTCTGAGCCCCTTTGGAGCGGGAAATATGTTTCTTCAGATTATTCTGTTTCTACTCCAGCACTTGGCAGTCTTTTGCAAGTAAATTCTTAATAAACTCAATGATTATAATGTTGGTATAATTAGTAATCATAAAAACAAGTCTTATATGAATTTAACATCACTCGGTGGTTATGAAAATCGAAAGATAGCTCAGTGACAAGGGGGAAGGGAGGCAACAATGGAAACTCCCCCGCCCACTTTTGACTGGTCATATCCTTGCCTTCCAAACATCCATCCATCCATCCATCCATCCATCCATCCATCCATCCATCCATCTATCCATTCTCCCATCCACTGATCCATCCATCCATCCATCCATTCATCCATCCATCCATCCATCCATCCATCCATCCATCCATCCATCCATCCATCTATCCATTCTCCCATCCATCGATCCATCCATCCATCCATCGTATTTATTGAACACATCCTGGGTACAAAGCACTGTAGTAAACTCCCAGGCGAGGTGAAAAGAAATAAAAGGCATTATTCCTGCTCTCCAGGAGACTATTATCTAACGGGGGAGATAGGCACAGAATAAATTACGTAAAGTAGGAAGGGCAGAAAGGGAAGATGGAAAAGTGGAAGAACGCTTGGTTAAAGAATACAGTTTATATAGTCAGTATGAACAGAGCTTCAACAGATTTGTGATCAGGACAACTCATAAGAAGCAGCATGTCTAGTGGGTAAAGCAGGGCCCTGAGACTCAAATGGACATGGGCTCTGATCTCAGTTCCACCACATATCTACTGTGTGAACTTGAGAAGGGTCGCATAACTTCCCCGTGCCTGAGGTGCCTCATCTGTAAAATGGGGATTGAGACTATGAGCCCCACGGGGGACATGGACACTGTCCAATCTGATTAGCTTGTAACTACTCCAGCACTTCGTATAGTGTCTGATATATAGTAAGCGTTTCACAAAGGCCATAAGAAAAAGTTACAGTTGGCTGATTGACTGACAGATTGAGTGTCTCAGGTTGTGCATTAGACAGAAGTGAAATCATTCACAGTGGCTGAAGAATGTCTTTCAAACGGGAACCGTTGGAACGCTGGGATGCAGATGCTGCTGTTTCCACGGGAACCCGGAAGGCCAGCACCATCGCTGTTGCTGCAGTGACCTGGCCTCGTCTCCCAGGAACCTCAGAAACCATATGACCAGAGGGTGCTTGGCTTGTCCAGGCCACGAGATCCCTCGTCAGGGTCCCGAGCCATCCTTCAGGGATCCCCCTCGGAGCAGCTCCTGCTTTATCTAGAGGGACGGGGCCCCATCTGGAGAGCTTCTCAGGGTCTGAGGGAGAGCGGAGTGGGATGGAGGGCTCCTCTTTGTTCCTTCCTGGCTGCCCCAGTGAGAGTGACCAGGGTTGAGTGAGTTGGAGGGGCGGGGGGTGGGGGGACGAGAATGAAGATGGAAGAGATGGAGCCAGTCTGAGGCCTAACCTGGGGTTCAAACCAGGGCTGTGGCCACTAGCGGGGGAGGCGGGCTTGTAGGAGGAGAGGTGTTTTCCAGTCAGTGACACCCAACCGCCACCCACCTCTCCTCCTACCTTCTCTAACTTCGCTACCATGCCAACTACCCACCAGGCTACGGTGCTTCAGCACAGTGTCAGCACTGTGGACAGTCACTTAGGCCTTCAGTGAGTCCCAGAATCCCTTGAAGAGGCCAAATGACAAGCAGGGCTGAGAGAGTGTAACCAGCTTTGGACAGCCACTGGCACTGTTAGAAATTCCTCGTTGTAAGAGTTGTTCCCTAATGATGGGAAATTTCAAATAGTGGGAAAGGTTGTAATCACTGTCCTCAAGAACATTCCAGTCTAAAATGGGCTAGGTCAACACAATATGATTTACTATCAGTCAATCAATCTTGAATAATATTTATTGAGTGCTTACTGGGTGCACTCAGCCCTTGGGAGAGTAATAATAATAATAATCATAGTAATGGTTAAGCTCTATGTCCCAAGCACTGTCCTAAGCACTGGGGTAGATACAGGCTAAGCAGGTTGGATACAGTCCTTGTTCCACATGGGGCTCACAGTCTTAACCCCCATTTTACAGATGAGGTAACCGAGGCTCAGAGAAGTAAAATAACTTGTCCATGGTCATACAGCAGACATGGGCTGGAGCTGGTATTAGAACCCAGGTCCTTCTGACCCCTGACTCCCAAACCCGTTCTCTATCCACTTTATAACACCGTAGCAGACACATTCCCTGCCCCTACTAGAAGGAAAAAAAGAATGGAAAGATGAATATGCAATTATTGCATGCCATTTTACAGATGAGGAAACTGAAGCCCATAGAAGTGAAACGACTTGCCCAAGGTCCCACAGTAGCAACGGACAGACGCAGGATTAGAACCAAAGTCCTCTGACTCCCACTAAGCTATGCTTGCGAGAGTACAGTAGAACAGAGCTGATAGATGTGTATGCTGCCCTCAAGGAGCTCACAGTCAGGAACAGAGCTCGACTAAATGAGGATGGAAATGAGTTGAGTCGCACTTGAGTTAGGTGAAGTGGGTTTAGAAGGGTGGGAAATGAATCGGGGAAGCTGGTTGGAGTGTGGGGGGAATTTAACAGTGCTCAGAATTCGTAAAGAACTGTGCTCTTTATGATTTTGAACGGATAAGAGAGGGAGTTCCAGGCTAGGATAGAAAAGCACAGGTGGATGGCGAGTAACAACTAGAAAGTTGCTCTGAGAGCTGAGAAGACTGAGTTGAACGATGGAAAGGGAGTAAAGTACAGTCATAGGGTGGAGAGGCTTCAAGCCAATTGTGAGTTTTTGTTGCTGGTGAAAAGACACAACTTGTCCTGAGAGGAGGTTGAGGAGAGGAGAAGACGTATACTGAGTGATGGTTTAGGAAAGGACTAGATGAATAATGAGATAGACTTGTGTTTGAGTGTGTACAAGTGTGAATGCGGATATTGAGCAAATGGAATCGGCTATATGTATATATGGGTTTTATTATTGTTGTTTATTTTATGGTATTGTTAAGTGCTTATTAAATGCCAGGTACCGTACTAAGCACTGGGGTGTATACAAGCTAATCAGGCTGGACACAGTCTTTGCACTAAATGGTGCTTTCAGTAATAATTCCGAATTTGCAGATGAGGTAACTGAATCACAGAGAAGATAAATTACTGGCACTGGGTCATATAGCAGACAAGGGGAGGACACAGGATTAATATCCAGCTCCTTCTGTCTACCAGGCTCATTCTCTCTCCACTACATGGATGAATGTATGTATAAAGGCACTACTTGTTTGACTATAAAACTACCGAAAAAAATTCACAACAGTTTTGTTCATATCTTTATGTTCTCTGACCTCTGCTATCTGCTATTCATTTTAGTTTTGGTCTCCTCAACCAAATATAATTGTCTTGATATTTTAAGTACTTACTATGTGCCAAGCAAAGTATTTAGTGCTGGGGGAGATTCAGGACAATCCGGTAGAACATAGTCCATTTCCCACGAGGGATTCACAGACTAAGTAGGAGGGAAAACAGGTATCAAATCCTCATTTTACTATTGAGAAAACTAAGACGTAGAGAAATTAAGTTACTTTCCCATGGCTACGCAGTCGACAAGTGGTAGAGTTGGAATTAGAAACCAGGTCCTCTGACTCCCAGGCCTGTGTTCTTCCCAGTAGCACCCTGCTTCTACACAGGTCGAAGTTTGGTGATTCCAATAGAATGGAAGCTCCTTGAGGACAGTGATCATATGCACTATTACCGTGTCCTCTGTAGGTACTCAATAAATAGAACTGATTGACTTATCCCTATTCCTTCACCCTCAACAGCAATGTCTCTAAATAGAAGTCTTCCCTCTTCCTGTGCAGTAAGTCGACATCATTCCACAGAAATGTTCAGTGTCTCCATGGTAAATTCAAAGATCATTTTGAATTCAATAACTGTCTCGTCTCCATAGAGAATCACCAGCAAGTGTCCTGTCAATTACTTCACACATTCCACCAATGGACTCTAACTTTGGCTCTTCCTGCATCACATGCAGAAAGTCAATGCTGCCTCCCAATAATGGCCAACGTTTCCAGAATGAAGGAATTCCTCCTGGTGGGTTTCTTGGAAATCTGGGAACTGCAACTGTTCAATCGTATTTATTGAGCACTTACTGTGTGCACAGCACTGTACTAAGTGCTTAGGAAGTACAAGTTGGCAACATATAGAGACGGTCCCTACTCAACAGTGGGCTCACAGTTTTGAAGGGGGAGATAGAGAACAAAACAAAACATATTAACAAAATAAAATAAATAGAATAAATATGTACAAATAAAATAGATAAATAAATAAATAGAGTAATAAATGCATACAAACATATATACATATATGCAGGTGCTTTGGGGAGGGTAAGGAGGTAAAGTGGGGGGGGAGGGAGAGGGGGAGGAAGGGGAGAGGTAGAAGGGGACTCAGTCTGGGAAGGCCTCCTGGAGGAGGTAAGCTCTCAGTAGGGCCTTGAAGGGAGGAAGAGAGCTAGCTTGGCGGATCTGAGGAGGGAGGGCATTCCAGGTCAGGGGGATGACGTGGGCCGGGAGTCGACGGTGGGACAGGCGAGAACGAGGCACGGTGAGGAGATTAGCGGCAGAGGAGCGGAGGGTGCGGGTTGGGCTGTAGAAGGAGAGAAGGGAGGTGAGGTAGGAGGGGGCGAGGTGATGGAGAGCCTTGAAGCCGAAGGTGAGGAGTTTCTGCCTGATGCGCAGATTGATTGGTAGCCACTGGAGATTTTTGAGGAGGGGAGTAACATGCCCAGAGCGTTTCTGGACAAAGACAATCCGGGCAGCAGCGTGAAGTATGGATTGAAGAGGGGAGAGACAGGAGGATGGGAGATCAGAGAGGAGGGTGATACGGTAGTCCAGACGGGATAGGATGAGAGCTTGATCGAGCAGGGTAGCGGTTTGGATGGAGAGGAAAGGGTGAATCTTGGCAATGTTGCGGAGGTGAGATCGGCAGGTTTTGGTGATGGCTTGGACGTGAGGGGTGAACGAGACAGCAGAGTCGAGGATGACACGAAGGTTGCGTGCTTCTGAGACGGGAAGGATGGTAGTGCTGTCAACAGTGATGGGAAAGTCAGGGAGAGGGCAGGGTTTGTGAGAGAAGACAAAGAGTACAGTCCTGGATATGTTGAGTTTTACGTGGCGGGCAGACATCCAGATGGAGATGTACTGAAGGCAGGAGGAGATGCGAGCCTGGAGGAAGGAAGAGAGAGCAGGGGCAGAGATGAAGATTTGGGTGTCATCAGTGTAGCGATGATAGTTGAAGCCATGTGAGTGAATGACGTCACCAAGGGAGTGGGTGCAGATCGAGAACAGAAGGGGACCAAGAACTGAACCTTGCGGAACCCCTACAGTAAGGGGATGGGAGGGGGAGGAGGAGCCTGCAAAAGAGACTGAGAATGAATGACCGGAGAGATAAGAGGAGAACCAGGAGAGGACGGACTCTGTGAAGCCAAGGTTGGATAGCGTGTTGAGGTGAAGGGGGTGGTCCACAGGGTCGAAGACAGCTGAGAGGTCGAAGGGGATTTGGATAGAGTATGAACCGTTGGATTTGGCAAGCAGGAGGTCATTGGTGACCTTTGAGAGGATAGCTTCCGTGGAATGTAGGGGACGGAAGCCAGATTGGAGGGGGTCGAGGAAAGAGTTTTGGAGCTGTTCTATGGCACGCTGCTCCTCGTGGTCTACCTGGTGGCCCTGCGAAGGAATATTCTCATTTTCGCCATCACCGCCCTCAACTGGTGCCTCTACACCCCTCTTTACCTGCTTCTCAAGAACCTGACAGTCTTCGACTTCTGCTACATCTCTGTCACTGTCCCCAAGTCTGTCGTCTTCATCCTGACTGATCTTAGATCCATCTCCCTCCAGGGCTGTGTCACCCCGGCCTTCCTCCTGGTCATTTTGGCCACTTCAGAGCTGTTTTTCCTCATGGCGATGACCTACTACCACTACGCTACCATCCGCCACCTTCTGCGTTATGAGCTCATCATGAAAAACACAGTCTGTGGAAAGAGGGTGGTAGCCTCCTGGCTCAGCAGGGTGCTGCTTCGGGTCTTGTATTCAGCCTCGACTTTCTCCCTGAACTTCTGTGGGTCCAATACCGTCCAGCAGTTCTTCTGAGAGGTCCCCTCCCTGCTGAAGATCACCTGCTCAAGGACCACGTCGCTCTCGATGTGAGCGTTACCAGTGAAGTAGCTTTAGGTGTCGTCTACTTCATCTTCATCATCATCTCCTATCTGTGTTTTTTCCTTGCTGTACTGAGGATGACAGCCACCAAGGGCCGGGACAAAGCCTTCTCCACCTTCCTGCCCCACCTCAGCATCGTCACCGTCTTCCTCTCGACTGGATCCACTGCCTACCTCAAACCCCTTTCACACTCCCCCTTGACCTTGGACATGTTGGTGTCCGTGTTCTACACTGTAGTGCCGCCCACCCTGAACCCCTTCATCCACAGCTTGAGGAACCGGGAAAGGAAGGCTGCCCTGGAGAGAATCCTAAAGGAGAGATTTCTCCTCTGTCCCCTAAGGGACAAAATGTCTGTTTCCTGTTGCTGTCTGTCCCATTTCTCATCAGGATTCTGACAGTGGGGGTACCCATATGAAGAGCTGTCCAAAAAGAAAGTCCAGTGTCTGAGGATTTGTCAATGTCTGGGACAGAGGTTGATAAGACATGTGTGACTGTAAGCCCGGGGTGGGCAGGGATTGCCTCTCTTTATTCTGAATGGTACTTTCCAAGCACTTAGTAGTGCTCTGAACACAGTACTCAATAAATATGATTGACTGATTGAATGAATGACTGATAAGTGATTCTTTGGGCGGCCTCATGGCTTAGTGGAATAAGCATATGGCTGGGAATCCTGTGATTTGAAAGGTCTGCCTGATTCTGCCACCGGCCTGCTGTATGACCTTGGTCCAGCCACGTAACCCCTTTGGGTCTCTCTGTAAAATCGGGGTTCAGTACGTGCATTCTCTTCTCTTACAATCTGAGCCCCTGTGGGTCAGGAAACGTTTCCAATCTGATTAGTTTGTTTCTACTCCACCACCTGGCAGTCTATTGCAAGTAAATACTTAATAAATTCAATAATGCTAATGTTGATACTACTACTGATAATAATGGTAATTCTATGAATTTTAAGATCACTCTTGGTGGTTATGAAAATCAGAAAACCGGAGGGTGACAAGAGAGAACGGACGCAATCATGGAAACTGTCCCTCACATTTGTCAGCCTGTATACTTGTTTTGAAGACTGTCTCCCCCTTTCTAGACTGTGTGTCCGTTGTGGGCAGGGATTGTCTCTGTTGCTGAATTGTACTTTCCAAGCCTTAGTACAGTGCTCTGCACATAGTGAGTGCTCAATAAATGCGATTGAATAAAATAATGAAGGAACAATCAGGTTGGATATAGCCCTTGTCCAAATGGGTCTCACAGTCTAAGTAAGGATGGGCATAGGACTTAATCCCCATTTTACAGATAAGGAAACTGATGCACAGGAAAAGTGAAGTGACTTGTCCTGGATCACCCAGCTCACCTGTGGCTAAATCCTGGGAAAGATACAAGATAATCACATTGGACACAGTCCCTGTCCGACATGGAACTCTCAGCCTCTCATAGGGGGTAACTGGGAAATGAAGTGACTTGCCGAAGATCACCCAGCAGATGAGCGGTGAAGTCGAGAATAAAACCCAGGTTCTCTGACTCCCAGGCCCGGGCTCTTTTCACAGGCCAAGCTGCTTCTACTCTTCAGACACTAACTGAGTTTACTAATCTGTCACTCCCTGTTTCTGTGTTGAGGGCTCTGATTCTCCGTTGGTTAATCTGAGTAACCAATCGTACTCCCTCAGTAAGGATATGAGGATATATTCTATGTTATATGGTATTTGGTAAACACTTACTTCGAATCAAGTAATGTTCTAAGCACTGGTATAGATCCAAAACAATCAGATTGCACACAATCCCTGTCCCACATGAGGTTCACCGTCTACATAGGAGGGAGAACCCGTATTGCATCTCCATTTTACAGCTGAGGAAACTGAGGCCAAGAGAAGTGAAGTGACTTGCCAAAGGTCATCTGGAAAACATTAGGGGAAGCTGGGACTCTCATGCCCAGGATCTTTCCACTAAATCATGCTGGTGTTCTTGCTGCCATGGGAACATCGCAGGCCAGGACCGTTGCTGCA
Organism: Tachyglossus aculeatus; assembly: GCF_015852505.1. Taxonomy (NCBI): domain Eukaryota; kingdom Metazoa; phylum Chordata; class Mammalia; order Monotremata; family Tachyglossidae; genus Tachyglossus; species Tachyglossus aculeatus. The sequence continues at coordinate 14,773,011 of NW_024044829.1, read as the reverse complement.
ATTGGGAATGCCAGGTCCTTATCTCTGCAGGGCCTCAGGAACCATGTGGCCAGAGGATTCTCGCATCAGCTGGCCCCCGAGGTCCCTCCACTGGGGCCCAAGCCGGACCTCCAGGGATTCCCCTCGGAGCAGCGACTGATTTATCTATGGGGACAGGGTCCATCTGTGGAGCAGGTCACCATCCATGGGAGAGCGGAGAGTGGCTGAGGGCTCCTGGCCGTCCCTTTGTGGCTGACCAAACCCAGGAATCAGAGGAGAAAGAGGAGACCAGCCCAGTCCAAAGGAGGTCAGTGCCCCCCGCCCGCCCCAGTTGCCCTGGTGAGAGTGAGTTGGGGTGCAGAAATGCACGATGGAACCAGAAGGATGAAGCCAGAGATGGAGACATTCTGGGGAGATTCTCACACTCAGGGAACAGGTTATAGTTCATTCATTCATTTAGTCGTATTTATTGAGCGATTACTGTGTGCAGAGTACTGTACTAAGCGTTTGGAAAGCACAATTCAACAACAAATAGAGATAATCCCTGTCCACAACGAGCTCACAGTCTAGAAGTGGGGAGAGACTTCAGACCAAGAACGTACCCCAGACAGGGAAGGCTTATCGGAAAGGGAATGGCTTGCCAGCAATGATAAATAATAAATAATTTTGGTACATATTAAGCATTTTCTGTGTGTCAAGCACATTAATGAGCTCTGGGTTAGACACAAGTTAATTAGGTTGGACACAGTCCCTGACCATCATGGGGTGCATACTCTCATCCCCACTTTACAGATGAGGTAACCGCGGCACAGGGAAGTGAAGTGATTTACCCAAGATCACACAACAGACTTGGGAGGGATCCAGGATTAGAACCCACATCCTTCTGACTCCCACGCCACACCAATGGCCCCATAACGGACACAGCTCTCCTCCCTCCAGCAACCCACCCCGGCTACAATGGCAACCACTTGCCAGGCTTTGATGCTACAACCATCGACACGATGCTGCAGTCACTTGGGCTGATAGTGGTTCCCGTATGTCAAAAACGCTTTCAGCCGGAACGTGATTTTCAGGGATAAGAGAGTGTGACTGATTCTGGGAAAAATCCGGGTACGATCATCGATTCTTCTGAAAGGAAGTTCTCCTGCAAATTAATGTCTTAACGTGACAGGAGAGTTTGTGTACGCCAATGTAGCTTAGAGCTAGGCCATTGAGAGATACTATCGCTAAGGTAACCCATAATGGAAAGGTCTAACCGGAAGCATCAAAGTTGATTTTCATTCAATTGTATTTATTGAGCGCTTACTGTGTGCAGAGCACTGTACTAAGCTCTTGGGAAGTACAAGTCGGCAACATGTAGAGACGGTCCCTACGCAACAACGGGCTCACAGTCTAGAAGGGGGAGACAGACAACAAAGCATGTGGACAGGTGTCAAGTCACCAGAATAAATAAAAATAAAGCTAGATGGACATCATTAACAAAATAAATAGAATAGTAAATATGTATAGGTAAAATAAATAGAGTAATAAATCTTTACAAACATATATACAGGTACTGTGGGGAGAAGAAGGAGGTAGGGCAGGGGGGATGGGGAGGAGGAGAGGAAAAAGGGGGCTCAGTGTGGGAAGGCTTCCTAGAGGAGGTGAACCCTTAGTAGGGCTTTGAAGGGAGGAAGAGAGCTAGCTTGGCGGATGTGTGGAAGGAGGGCATTCCAGGCCAGGGGGAGGACGTGGGATGGGGTTCGATGGCGAGACAGGCAAGAACGATGGAAAGTGAGTAGGTTAGCGGCGGCAGAGGAGCAGAGGGTGTGGGCTGGACTGGAGAAGGAGAGAGGGAGGTGAGGTAGCAAGGGGTGAGGTGATGGAGAGCTTTGAAGCCGAGAGTGAGGAGTTTTTGCTTGATGCGTAGGTTGGAAGCCACTGGAGATTTTTTCATGGTAAGTAAGTGTGCTGGATGTGTCACACAATTCATGCCTCCTATGATTGATTTACGTGTGCTGGGCGGCAGCGGCATGGGAAAGTGTCAAAGGCAGATGAAGAAATGATCAAAGTTTGCAACAAAGACAATGGCAGAGACTCAGGCTTTCACTGCGCGGGAGGAAGCAATGGTAAACCACATCTTTATGTTTACCAAGAAAACTCTATGGATACACATACCAGAATGGCTACTGGTAGTTTATCTATAAAGCCTTCTTGTTAAACATATGGCAGTGGTTTATCATTGACTTCTTCCGTGCAGTAAACCTGAGTCTCCGCCCTCGACGCTCTCCTGTACCGTTGCTGCCCAGCGCTGGTGAGTTTTTATATGAAGCAGATTGCCTTCCACTCTCTAGCCACTGGCCAAGCTAGGGATTGAATGGGTAGGACTCTGCTTGACTCTCCCGTCTGAAGCAGAGACTGGTAGAGTACTGGAAACTCTCCAGGTCCGATCCTGAGAGGGGCTGAACAGCAGTATCCTCAGATGTAATCTCCTCCCTCCTCTCAAGTGTTACTCTATCCACCTGTGCTTTAGACCCCATTCCCTATCATCTTATGAAATCTCTCGACCCTTCCCTTCTCCCCTCCTTGACTTCCATCCTCAACCACTCACTCTCCATTGGTTCCTCCCCCTCTGCCTTCAAACATCCCCACGTCTCCTCCATCTTATGAAAACCCTCTCTTGGCCCCATCTCCCCTTCTAATTAACGCCCTATCTCCCACCTACCCTTCCTTTCCAAACTCCTAGAACGAGTCGTCTACATCCACTGCCTCAAATTCCTCAACGCCAACTCTCTCTTTGACCCCCTCCAAGATTCCGTCCCCTACAATCCACTGAAACCGCCCTCTCAAGGTTCACCAATGACCTCCTTCTTGCCAGATCCAAGGGCTCCTACTCTAACCTAATACTCCTCGACTTCTCAGCTGTCTTCGAGACTGTGGACCACCCCTTCTCCTCAACACACTATCCAACCTTGGCTTCACAGACTTCGTCCTCTCCTGGGTCTCCTCTTATCTCTCTGGCCGTTCATTCTCAGTCTCTTTTGCGGGCTCCTCCTCCCTTCCTCTCCCCCTACTGTAGGGGTTCCTCAAGGGTTAGTTCTTGGTCCCCTTCTGTTCTCTATCCGCACTCACTCCCTTGGTGAATTCATTCGCTCCCATGGCTTCAACTATCACCGCTACGCTGATGACACCCAGATCTACATCTCTGCCCCTGTTCTCTCTCCCTTCCGTCAGGCCCGTGTCACCTCCTGCCTTCAGAACATCTCCATCTGGATGTCTGCCCGCAATATAAAATTCAATGTGTCAAAGACTGAACTCCTTATCTTCCCTCCCAAACCCTGTCCTCTCAATGACTTTCCCATCACAGTAGACGGCGCTACCATCCTTCCCATCTCACAAGCTCGCAACCTTGGTGTCATCCTCGACTCTGCTCTCTCGTTCACCCCTCACATCCAATCCGTAATCAAAACCTGCCGGTCTCACCTCCGCAACATCGCCAAGATCCGCCATTTCCTCTCCAGCCAAACCGCTACCCTGCTCGTTCAATCTCTCATGCTATCCCGACTGGATTACTGCATCAGCCTCCTCTCTGATCTCCTATCCTCCTGTCTCTTCCCACTTGAGTCTGTACTTCACGCTGCTTCCCGGATCATCTTTGTGCAGAAACGCTCTGGATATGTTACTCCCCTCCTCAAAAATCAACAGTGACTGCCTGTCAACCTACGAATCAGTCAAAAACTCCTCACTCTCGGCTTCAAGGCTCTCCATCACCTCGCCCCCTTCTATCTCATCTCCCCTCTCTCCTTCTACAGCTCAGCCCACACCCTCCACTCTCACTTTCACCCAACATCATCATCATCATCATCAATCGCATTTATTGAGCGCTTACTATGTGCAGAGCACTGTACTAAACGCTTGGGAAGTACAAATTGGCAACATACAGAGACAGTCCCTACCCAACAGTGCGCTCACATCCAATCCGTCACCAAAACCTGTCGGTCTCACCTTTCATTCATTCACTCAATCGTATTTATTGAGCGCTTATTGTGTGCTTATTGTTAGCATGTTTGGTTTTGTTCTCTGTCTCCGCCTTTTAGACTGTGAGCCCACTGTTGGGTAGGGACTGTCTGTATATGTTGCCAACTTGTACTTCCCAAGCGCTTAGTACAGTGCTCTGCACACAGTAAGCGCTCAATAAATACGATTGATGATGATGATGATGATGATGATGCAGAGTACTGTACTAAGCGCTTGGGAAGTACAAGTTGGCAACATATAGAGACGGTCCCTACCCAACAGCCGGCTCACATTTCCAACATCGTCATGATCCGCTCTTTCCTCTCCATCCAAACCACTACCTTGCTGGTTCAATCTCTCATTTTATCCCAACTAGATTACTGCAGCCTCCTCTATGATCACCCATCCTCCTGTCTCTCCCCACTTCAGTCTATACTTCACTCTGCTGCCCGGATCATCTTTGTGCAGAAACGCTCTGGCATGTTACTCCCTTCCTCAAAAATCTACAGTGACTGCCTGTCAACCTACAAATCAGGCAAAAACTGCTCACTCTCGGCTTCAAGGCTCTCCATCACCTCGCCCCCTCTACCACACCTCCCCTCTCTCCTTCTACAGCCCAGCCCAGCCCGTTAGCTCCTCTGACGCTAACCTCCTCCCTGTGCCTCGTTCTCACCTGTCCCACCGTTGACCCCCGGCTACATCCTCCTCCTGTCCAGGAATGCCTTCCCTCCACATATCCGCCAAGCTAGCTCTCTTCCTCCGTTCAAAGCCCTACTGAGAGCTCACCTCCTCCAGGATGCCTTTTCAGATTGAGCCTACTTTTTCCTCTCCTCCTCTCCATCCCCTCGCCCTACCTCCTTCCCCTCCCCACAGCACTTGTATATATATGTACAGAGTTATTATTCTATTTATTTTACTTGTACATATTTACTATTCTATTTATTTTGCTAATGATGTGCATACAGCTTTAAATCTATTTGTTCGGGCGATTTTTACACCTGTCTACATGTTTTGTTTTGTTGTCTGTCTCCACCTTCTAGGCTGCGAACCCGTTGTTGGATAGGGACCATTTCTATATGTTGCCGACTTGTACTTCCCAAGCGCTTAGTACAGTGCTCAGCACACATTAAGCGCTCAATAAATACGATTGAATGATTGAATGAATATTGGTTTGAGTATAAAATCACTTCTAGAGTGTAACCTCATCGTAGTCAAGGAAAGTACCTACCAACAACTTTACGTTGGACTCTCCCAAACATTTAGTACAGTGCTCTACACACAGTGACTGATCAATAAATACATTGATTGACTTACGACATTTCACAGCAGTACATCTCTTTATACTCTCTGGTAGTCTACTATCTGCAATTCATTTTAATATATGTCTCCCAAAATATAATAATACTTGTGGCTCTTTTTAAATGCTAATTATACACCAAGAACAATAGTATGTACAGGGGTAGATGCACAGTAATCAGGTAGGACACGGTCTCGATCCCACATGGGCTCACTGTCTCAGTAGTGGGGAGAACAGGCCTTGAATTTCCATTTTATAGATGAAGAATCTTAGGCTGATAGAAGTTAAGTATGCTGCCTAAGGTCACACAGCAGGCAAATGGTAGAGCCAGAATTAGAACCCAAGTCCTCCGACTCCAAGAGCTGTGCCCTTTCCACTACACTATGCCACTCTGAAAAGACTGTGAGCTTGGAATTCCTTGACAGCAAGAATCATTTGTTGTAATACTATTGAACTCTGTAGGTGCTCAGTAAGTAAAAAAGGATAGATTTACTCCTGCGGAATTAATGTTGATTCCTTTAATGACGCCATCAAGGCCTACAAATTGAAGTCTTCCCTCTTCCTGTGCAGAGAGTCGAAATCATCCCCCAGAAATGTCCAACAACTCCAGGGTGAGGGAATTCCTCCTTCTGGGTTTCTCGGAGGTATGGGAGCTGCAGCTAGTCCACGCCGCACTGTTCCTACTGGTCTTCCTGGTGACCCTGGTGGGGAATCTCATCATCATCGCCGTCACCACCCTCGACCGGCGCCTTCACACCCCCATGTACTTCTTCCTCAGGAACTTGTCCCTCATTGACCTCTGCCTCATCTCCGTCACCATCCCCAAATCTATCACCATCTCCTTGACTAACTGCCGATCCATCTCCTTCTTGAGCTGTGCCACTCAGCTCTTCCTGGTGGTTCTGTTTCCTGGCTCGGAGCTTTTCGTCCTCACAGCAATGTCCTACGACTGCTACGCCGCCATCTGTCTCCCCCTGCGCTACGAGGTACTCATGAAACTACGGGCTTGTGGGAAGATGGTGGCCGCCTCCTGGCTCAGTGGAGGGCTGCTCGGGGTCTTGTTTTCAGCTTCGACCTTCTCCTTGTCCTTCTGCGGGTCCAACGTTGGCCAGAATTTCTTCTGTGACGTCCCCTCTCTGCTGAAGATCACCTGCTCTGAAGACCACTCCACCATCGACGTGAGAGTGACCTTTGGGCTAACCATAGGTGCTGTATGCTCCATTTTGATTGTCGCCTCATATGTGCACATCTTCCAGGACGTTCTGAGGATGCCGGACGCCAAGGGCCGGGCCAAAGCCTTCTCCACCTGCCTGCCTCACCTCGGCGTCGTCACCGTCTTCCTCTCCACAGGCCTGTTTGGCTATCTCAAGCCGCCCTCACACTCTTCCTCGATTTTCGACCTGCTGATGTCAGTGTCCTTCACTGTCAGTTTCCACTGGCGTGGCTCAGTGGAAAGAGCACGGGCTTTGGAGTCAGAGTTCATGGGTTCAAATCCCGGCTCTGCCAATTGTCAGCTGTGTGACTTTGGGCAAGTTACTTAACTTCTCTGTGCCTCAGTTACCTCATCTGTAAAATGGGGATTAAAACTGTGAGCCCGTCGTGGGACAACCTGATCACCTTGTAACCTCCCCAGTGCTTAGAACAGTGCTTTGCACATAGTAAGCGCTTAACAAATACCATCATTATTGTTCTCATGGCAACAACATCTTAACGGTTCCTGCTGTTAGAGACCATCTAGGTCAACGGCTGGGCACTTCAGCTTCGTTTTTTTCTTCAGTGGTACCTGTGAAGCACTAACTATGTAACAGGCACTATACTAAGTCCTGTGATGCTATATAAGCTAATCAGGTTGGACATAGTCCCTATCCCACATGAGGCTCACAGTCTCAATCCCCATTTTACAGATGAGGGAACTGAAGCCCAAAGAAGTGAAGAGACTTGCCCAAGGTCACATAGCAGAAAGGTAGTGGGCCGAGATTAGAACACAGGTCATTCTGACTCCCAGGTCCATGCTCTATTGACTAGACCATGCTGCTTCTCTGATTTTCATCTTGTTCATGACTTCCAACAATCAATCAGTCATTTAATCAGTTTTATTTTCTGACATCCTCTGATTGCAAATCTAGAGAGAACGAGAAATGACTCTAAATCCATCCTAAAACCTTCCCAAGGGCTGGCTTGGGGGATCAGCCCAGAGAAGCAGCATAAGAAGCAGCATATTAGTAGCAAGAGCACGGGTTTGGGAGTTAGAGGACATGGGTTTTAATTCCAGTTCCCCCTGTTTGTTGTGTGACCTCGGGCAAGCCACTTAACTTCTCTGGGCCTCAGTTACCTCATCTGGAAAATGGGGATTAAGACTGTGAACCCCAGGGGGTCCAACCTGATTACGTTGTAACTAACCCAGTGCTTAGAACAGTGCTTGACCCAGAGTGAGCGCTTAACAAATGCAATTATTGTTATTATTATTATCAGTTTGGGAAGGGTGATGGAAAAGAATCACTGATACTGGCTGCATGGACATGACGGGAAAATCCCTGGTTTCAGAAAGAATAGGTTGTCGCCTATGGTTCGGCCTGTTCTATCTCAGAGCTGAGACACTGTATCAAACTGGGGTGAGGAGGTCAGTGCATTCTCTCCTCTGAATGGCCCTGTCCCCTTTCAAAATATCTCAGTGATGGAAAATGTAGAAGTAATCTGTCAGCCCACATTTCCTCTTCCTCACTTCCAGTCCATCAAAACACAGCTTTCCTCACATTCAAAGCCCCTCCGTCATTCCACCAGTTCCAGGATGCCATGCATGATTCATTTTTCTTCTCCCTAAGTCATCTTCTTCCAACTACCAATCAGCACCTTACAACACTTCTCCATTATTGCACTCACACCCACCATTATAGTTTTGTACATAGTGCATTTTATAAAATGTATTCTTTAAGCACAGTCATTTATTTACCATTCTTTGAATTCTCTTCTTTGTTCTCCCATTAATTAATTATGTGTCTATCTCCCCTCTTAGATTTTAAGTTCTTGGAAAGCAGGGGTGGTGTTCAATTTATTTTGATTTTTCTTAAGTGGTCACTACAGTACCTTACACCCAGGATGCATTCAACAAATACCATTGATTGATGGATGGAGGGATTGATAGGTGGATGCATGGATAGGTTGTTGGATGGATGGATGGATGGATGGATGGATGGATGGATGGAAGGGTGGTGGGTGGATAGATGGATGGACAGATGGGTGGATTTTATGCTGTGTGATCTTGGGCAAGGCACTTCAGTTCTCTGTGCCTCAGTTATATCATTTAAATGGGAATTGAGACTGTGATCTCCATGTGGATAGGGACTGTGTAAAACCTGTTTAGCTTGTATCTGCCCCAGCGTTTAGCACAATGCCTGGCACATAGTAAATGCTTAACAAATACTATTATTATTATTATTATTATTATTATTATTATTATGGATGGACTGACAGACAGATGGGTGAACAGATAGATGGACAGATGGATGGTCGGGTGGATGGATGGATGGATGAACGAATGGATTCGAGACAAGGATTTGATCAGTCAAATTCATTCATTCATTCATTCCATCGTATTTATTGAGCGCTTACAGGGTTCAGAGAATTGTACTAAAAGCTTGGAAAGTACAATTCAACAACAAATAGAGATAATCCCTGCCTACAACGGGCTCACAGTCTATAAGGAGGAGACAGGCATCAGAACAAGTAAACAGGCAGTCAAATTGTCGGGGACAGTTTCTGTGATTGCGTCCCTTCTCCCTTGTGACCCTCTGCTTTTGTGATTTTCATAACCACCAAGAGTGATGCTAAAATTCATAGAATTACTATTATCAGTAGTAGTAGTAACATTATCATTATTGAATTCATTAAGAATTTACTTCCAAAAGACTATCAAGTCCTGGAGTAGAAACAAACTAATCAGATCGGACAGATTTCTTGACCCACAGGGACTCAGACTGTAAGAGAAAGAGAGAGCACATATTCAATCTCGATTTTATAGAGAGACCCAAAGAGGGTCTCTCTATGAACGTGGCCGGACCAAGTTCATACAGCAGGCTGGTGGCAGAACCGGGCAGACCTTTCAAATCTCATGATTCCCAGCCACATGCTCATTCCACTAAGCCATGATGTCGCCCAAACATTCACTTGTCAATCATTTATTAATTCATTCAATCGTATTTATTGAGTGCTTACCGTGTGCGGAACACTGTACAAGGGCTCGGAAAGTACAATTCAGAATTAAGAGAGACAATCCCTGACCACATCGGGCTGACAGTCATACACTGCTGATCAACCTCTGTCCCAGACATTGACAAATCCTTGGTGATGGAGTGTATTTTTGGACAGCTCTTCTTATGGATATCCCCACGGTCAGAAGCTTGATGACAAATGGAATAGTCAGCAAAAGGAAACAGAGATTTTGTCCCTTAGAAGAGGGATGAGTAATCTTCCCTTTAGAACTATCCCCAGGGCCGCCTTCACGTTTCATGTTAGAACTCAACATGTCCAAGACGAGCTCCGTATCTTCCCTTCCAAAGCCTGTCTTCTCCCTGACTTTCCCGTCACTGTGGATGGCACTACCATCCTTCCTGTCTCACACGCCGGCAACACTGGTATCATCCTTGTCTCTGCTCTCTCATTCACCCCACACATCCAATCTGTCACCAAAACCTGCCGGTGTCACCTTCATAACATCGCCAACATCTGCCCTTTTCTCTCCATCCAAACTGCTACTTTGTTGGTATAGTCTCTCATCCTATCCCGACTGGATTATCGTATCAGCCTCCTTTCTGATCTCCCATCCTCCTGTCTCTCCCTGCTTAAGTCTATACTTCACTCTGCTGCCCGGATAATCTTTCTACAGAAACGCTCTGGGAATGCCACTCCCCTCATCAAAAATCTGCAGTGGTTGCCTATCAACCTTCACATGAAGCAAAAACTCCTCACTATTGGCTTCAAGGCTGTCCATCACCTTTCCCCCTCCTACCTCACCTCTCTTCTCTTCTACAGCCCAGTCCAGACACTCTCCTCTTCTGGGGCCGCTAATCTCCTCACTGTGCCTCGTTCTCGCCTGTCCCACTGTCGACTCCTGTCCCACTTCCAACCTCTGGCTTGGCTCGCCCTCCCTCCTTATATTCGCCGAACTAGCTCTCTTCCCCTCTTAAAGGCCCTACGGAGAGCTCACGTACTCCAGAAGGCCTTCCCAGACTAAGTTCCCCTTTTCTTCTGCACCTCCTCCCATCGCCATCGCCCCTACTCCCCGCCCTCTGCTCTATCCCCTTACCTCCCCCATAGCACTTATGTATATTTGTACATATTTATTACTCTATTTTATTAATCATGTTTACATATCTATAATTCTATTTATATATTTTGATGCTACTGATGTCTGTCTATTTGTTTTATTTTGTTGTCTGTCTCCCCCTTCTAGACTGTGAGCCCGTTTTTGGGTAGGCATTGTCTTTGTTGTCGATTGTAGTTTCCAAGCGCTCAATACAGTGCTCTGCACACGGTAAGTGCTCAATAAATATGATTGAATGAATGAATGAGTCAGAAGCACCTGGGTTCTAATTCCAGCTACACCTCATGTCTTCTGTGTGACCAAGGGGAGTCATTTAAATCCTCTGAGCCTTAGTTACCTCATCTGTAAATTGGGGGTAAGACTGTGATCCCCATGTGGAACAAGGACTGTGTCCAACCTGCTTATCTTCATTCATTCAATAGTATTTATTGAGCCCTTTAAGTGTGCAGAGCACAGTACTAGCGCTTAGGACAGTGCTTGGGACATAGTAACAGTTTAACAAGTACTGCAATTATTATCATTATTATTATTACTCTCCCAAGGGCTTAGTCCACATGATAAGAGCTCAATAAATATGATTCAAGATTAACTGATAGTAAATTGTATTGTTTCAACCTAGCCCAGTAGGCTGGAAAGCCCAGGAGGGCAGGGATTACAATCTTTTCCACTATTTGTCTTCTCCCAAAATTTGGGAAGAACTCTAACAGGGAGGAATTGCTGATAGTGCCAGTGGCTGTCCAAGACTGGTCACACTCTCTCAATCTTGTCTGTCATTTAGGCTCTGCAAGGGATTCTGGGACCCACTGAAGGCTAAAGAGACTGTCCACAGTGCTGACGCTGTGCTGAAGCACAGTAGCCCGGCAGAAAGTTGGGATGGCAGCGAGGGTTGAGGAGGAAGGAGAGGTATGCTATGGTTGGGCGCTACTGAACTGGAAAACACCTCCCCACCTGCTAGTACCCCTGCCCCGCTGAGGGCCACGGCCCTGGTCCGAACCCCAACTTAGGCCCAAACTGGCTCCATCTCTTCCATCCTCATCCTTGTCTCCCCCGCCCCTTAATCCTACTCATCCCAATCACCTTCACAGAGGAATCCTGGGGCTGGGGGTCGCTGAGTTCTGCAGGGCTGGGCTGGTCCCCTCTTTCCCCTCATACTCCTCGATTCGGTCAGCCAGGAAAGAACTGAGTGGAACTCTCAGTTCCCCTCTGCTCTCCATCAGACCCTGATAAACTCTTAAGCCGGGGCTCCGTCCCTGTAGATAAAGCAGAATCTGCTCCAAGGGGGATCCCAGGAGAATGACACGGGGCCCTGCTGAGGGACCTCGTGCCCTGGACAAGCCAGGCACCCTCTGGTCACATGGTTCCTGAGGCTCCTGTGAGACAAGGGGGCGGTCCCTGCAGTAGAGTGATGGTGCCGGTCCTCGGGGTTCCCGTGGAAACAGCAGCATCTGCATCCCAGCGTCCCAACGGTTCTTGTATTCAAAGACAGTCTTTAGCCACTGTGAATGGTTTCACATTTGTCTAATTCACAACCTAAGACAGTCAATCTGCCAGACAATTAGCCAATTGTAACTTTTTCTTGTGGCCTTTGTGAAGATCTTACCATATATCAGGCAGTATACTAAGTACTGGAGCAGTTACAAGCTAATCAGATTGGACCGAGTCCATGACCTCCGTGGGGCTCACATTTAAATCCCCATTTTTCAGATGAGTGAACTGAGGCATGGAGAAATTAAACGACCATGCCCAAGGTCCCACAGCAGACATGTGGTGGAACCAGGATCAAAACTAATGACCATTTGAATCCCAGGTCTGCACTCTACCCACTAGGCAATGCTGCTTCTTCTGACTTGTCCTGATTGCCAATTCGTTGAACCTCTGTTCGTAATGACTACATAAACTGTACTCCTGAAACAAACGCTTGTCCACCTTTCCATCTTTCCCTTCTCTCCTTCTTCCTCTACGTAACTTATTCTGTGACCTATCTCCCCCATTATATCATAATCTTCTGGAGAGCAGGAATAATGCATTTTATTTCTTTTCAACTCTCCTGAGAGCTTGCTAAATGCTTTGTACCCAGATGTGGTCAATAAATGCAGTGGATGGATGGATGGATCTTTTGTTGGATGGATGGATCAACTGATGGATGGATGGATTCATGGTTGGGAGGTAAAGGTTTGACCAGTCAAAAGTGGGCCGGGGAGTTTCCATGGTTGCTTCCCTTCCCCCTTGTCGATGAGCTATTTTTCGATTTTCATAACGACCAAGAGTGATCTTAAAATTCATATAATACTCGTTTTTATCATTATTAGTTGTATCAACATTTTAATTACTGAGTTTATTAAGAATGTACTTGCAAACGACTGCCAAGTGTTTGAGTAGAAACAGAATAATCTGTTTATTTCACTTCAGCCTATAACCTATACTTCACGCTGTGGCCCGGATCATCTTTGTCCAGAAACCCTCTGGGCATGTTACTCCCCTCCTCAAAAATCTCCAGTGGCTACCAGTAAACTGACGCATCAGGCAAAACCCCTTCATTCTCGGCTTCAAGGCTCTCCATCACCTCGCCCTCTCCTACCTCACCTCCCTTCTATCCTTCTACAGTCCAGCCCGCACCCTCCGCTCCTCTGCCACTAACCTCCTCACTGTGCCTCGTTCTTGCCTGTCCCGCCGTCGACACCCGGCCCACGTCCACCCCTGGCCTGGAATGCCCTCCCTCCTCACATCCGCCAACCTAGCTCTCTTCCTCCCTTCAAAGCCCTAAAGAGAGCTCACCTCTTCTAGGAAGCCTTCCTCCTCCTCCCTATCTTCCCCGCCCTACCTCCTTCCCCTCCCCACAGCACCTGTATATATGTTTGTACAGATTTATTACTCTACTTATTTTACTTGTATATATTTACTATTCTATTTATTTTGTTAATGATGGGCATCTAGCTTTATTTCTATTTATTCTGATGACCTGACACCTGTCCACATGATTTGTTTTGTTGTCTGTCTCCCCCTTCTAGACTGTAAGCTCATTGCTGGGTAGGGACCGTCTGTATATGTTGTCAACTTGTATTTCCCTAGCGCTTAGTACAGTGATCTGCACACAGTAAGAGCTCAATAAATACGATTGAATGAACGAATTAATGAATAATCAGAAGAAACACATTTCTCGTTCCACAGGGGCTCAGAGGGTAAGGGAAAGAGAGAGCACATATTAAATCTATTTTACAAAGAAGCCCAGAGAGGTTACGTTGCTGGACCAAAGTCGCCCAGCAGGCCAGTGGCAGAAATGGTCAAATATCTTATGACTCCCAACCACATGCTCAATCCATTAAGTCTTGATGCCCCCCAAACAATGAATTGTCAGTCACTCACGTCTTAGCAGCCTCCCTTCCAGACAGTGACAAATCCTCAGTCGCTGGACTTTCTTTTTGGATTTAAAGGATGGGGTAATCAGTGAAAGAAAGCAGACATTTTGTCTCATAGAGGAGGGATTAGGAATTTCCCCTTTAGGATTCTCCCCAGAGAGGCCTTCATGTCCCTGTTCCTCAAACTGTAGAAGAGGGGATTCAGAGCGGGTGGCACTACAGTATAGAACATGGACACCAGTAGATCCATCGCCGACGGGGAGTCTGACACGGGTTTGATGACGGTCGTAGAGAGACACAGTGATGACAACGATGTGAGGCAAGCAAGTGGAGAAGTCCTTGGCCCGGCCCTCGGCAGCCGGAATCGTCAGCATGGCCCAGACGATGCGTACGTACGAGACGACGATGAGAATGAAACATATGACGCCTAACACTACCCCGACGCTGACGCTCATGTCGGTGACGACATGGTCTTCGGAATAGGTGATCTTCAGTAGGGAGAGGACGTCAGATTGGGAGGCGGGAGGCGGGAGGCGGCGGCAGATGGCCAGGGAGTCTTGATGATCCTTGGACAAGTCACTTCACTTCTCAATGCCTCAGTTACCTCATCTGTAAAATGTGAATGAAAATAGTGAGCCCCACATGGGATATGGACTGTGTCCAACAGAACCATCTTGTATTTATCATAGCACTGATTTGGCACATTTTAGCAAATAGCACATAGAGATTGCTGGTTCTCCTCATCTCTCCAACCGTTCATTCTCAGCCTCCTTTGAGGGCTCCTCCTCCCCCCTCCCATCGCCTTACTGCAGGGGTTCCTCAAGGGTCAGTTCTTGGTCCCTTTCTATTCTCTATCTACATTCACCCCCCTAGTGAACTCATTCGCTTCCACGGCTTCCACCATCGTCTCTACGTTGATGACACCCAAATCTACATCTCTGCCCCTGCTCTCTCTCCCTCCCTTCAGGCTCGTGTCTCCTCCTGCCTTCAGGACATCTCCATCTGGATGTCTGCCCGCCGTCTAAAGCTCAATATGTCCAAGACCGAGCTCCTTATCTTCCCTCCCAAACCCTGGCCTCTCCCTGATTTTCCCATCACTGTTGACGGCACTATCATCCTTCCCATCTCTCAAGTCCGCAACCTTGGTGTCATAATCGACTCTGCTATCTCGTTCACCCCTAACATCCAGTCCGTCACCAAAACCTTCCAGTCTTACCACTGCAACATCGCCAAGATCCGTCCTTTCCTCTCCATCCAAACTGCTACCTTACTGGTTCAATCTATTACCTTATCCCAACTGGATTACTGTATCAGCCTTCTCTCTTATCTCCCATATTACTGTCTCTCTGAACTTCAATCTATACTACACGGTGCTGTCCGAATTATCTTTGTGCAGAAACATATCTTTGTGCAGAAACACACTCTGGGCATGTTACTCCCCTCCTCAAAAATCTCCAGTGGCTGCCTGTCAACCTACGCATCAAGCAAAAAGTCCTCACTCTAGGCTTCAAGGCTCTCCATCACCTCGCCCCTCCTACGTCATCTCCCTTCTTTCCTTCTACAGCCCAGCCCGCACCATCCACTCCTCTGCCGCTAACCTCCTCACTGTACCTCGTTCTCGCCTGTCCCGCCATCGACCCCCGGCCCACGTCCTCCCCCTGGCCTGGAATGCCCTCCCTCCACACATTCGCCAAGCTAGCTCTCTTCCCCCCTTCAAAGCTCTACTAAGAGATCACCTCCACGAAGAGGCCTTCCCAGACTGAGCCCCCTTTTACCTTTCCTCCTCCCCATCCCCCCGCCCTACTTCCTCCCCCTCCCCACAGCATATATATATATATATTTGTACAGATTTACTACTCTATTTTACTTGTACATATTTACTATTCTATTTATTTTGTTAATGGTGTGCATTTAGCTTTAATTATATTTGTTCTGATGTCTTGACATAGTAAGCGCTCAATAAATACGATTGAATGAATTAATAATAATGATGGTATCTGTTAACTGTTTTCTATGTGCCAAGCACTGTTCTAAGCGATGAGTTTGATACAAGGTAATCAGGTTGTTCTACGTGGGGCTCACAATTATAACCCCCATTTTACAG
Organism: Tachyglossus aculeatus; assembly: GCF_015852505.1. Taxonomy (NCBI): domain Eukaryota; kingdom Metazoa; phylum Chordata; class Mammalia; order Monotremata; family Tachyglossidae; genus Tachyglossus; species Tachyglossus aculeatus. Next base: position 14,756,959 of record NW_024044829.1, on the reverse strand, counting down.
ATGATGTAACTGAGACCCACTGAAGTTAAGTGACTTGCCCAAAGTCACACAGCTGATGAGTGGCGAAACCGGGATTGGAACCCACGACCTCTGACTCCCACGCCCAAGTGAGGTAATTTCAGGAATTGTCTAGTACTGCAGAAGGCACTGTTGCCTCCTGAGGTAAGAAAGGAAGAATAAGTAATGTGTTAGGGCTTACGAAGACCTGGATATTACTTGGAAAAGACTCCCACTTTTCTTCTAATTTTCCAACTTCCCTCTCATCCTACCAGGCTGGATAAATCCATCTTCCAGAAGGAAATGGCCAATCTCAGGGAGGTTTTGGAATTCCTCCTGCTGGGTTCCTTGTAGGTCTGGGAGCTGCAGTTGTTCTAGGCTGCGCTGTTCCCCCTGGTCTACCTGTCGACCCTGACGGGGAATCTCCTCGAGCGACGCCTCCACACCCCCATGTACTTCTTCCTCAGGCACCTCTCGGTCCTCGACCTCTGCCTCATCTCCATCAGTGTCCCAAAGTCCATCCACAACTCTCTGAGCGACCATAAAGAAATCTCTTCCCTGGGCTGTGCTTCCCAAGTGTTTGCGTTCATACCCCGTGCCTGTGCAGAGACTCCCCTGCTCACGGAGATGTTTTTCGACTGCTACGCGGCCATCTGCCTCCCCCTGAGCTACGGGGTCATCATGAATGGTCGGGCCTGTGAGAAGATGGCGGCTGCCTAGTGGCTGTTTGTCGCACTGAGCTCCATGACGTACACCATTGCCACCTTCTCCGTCCCTGTCTGGAGGTCCAACGTCCTCCCCCAGTTCTTCCGTGACATCCCTCATCTCATCAGTCTCACGGAACCCAGAGGAAATCTCCAGATAGAGCGTCCACCACCGTTCGGACAGGTGGCACAGCAGCGCCCCCAGAGCGTCTTGCAGAAGCCGCGGTGGGGAGAGGGGGCGCGGACTCAATGATGTCATCAATATAGTGGCCCACATAGACTTCAGGGTACTCTTGCCTGAACGGTTTCAATATCCCGCGATATTAAATTGTGGCAAACAGCAGGGAAGTGGAGGTAGCCTTGGGGAAGAACCTGGAACGTCCACTGCCGCCCCTCCCAAATAAAGGCGAACCAGTCCTGACACCGGTCGGCGATGGGGATACTAAAGAAGGCAGGAGTTAGGATTGGACTTCGACCGCCTTCCAATCCTGTATGGCAATGGAGGCTCGTTCTAGAAGGGTGATTATGTTGAGGACGGCAGCATGTAGAGGCGGAGTCACTATGTTTAGTTCTCGGTAATCTACTGTCATTCTCCATGTACCGTCCGGCTTCCGGACCGGCCATAGGGGGCTGTTAAAGGGGCTCTGGGCAGGTCTAATGATCCCCACGTTTGCAAGTCCACCAATAGTTTGGGAGATTTCCTCATGTCCCCCCGAGACGCTATATTGTCTGATATTCACCACTCGCTGGGGTTCCGGGAGTTCAACCAGTTTCCACTTGGCACGGCCACGGGTCACCGGTTTAATCGCCCGGAGCCGAGCAGTGCGCTATCTGAAATGCCCCGCTGATGTTTCCAGTTCAGATCCTATTAACAGGTCCACCCCGAATGTACCCTCGGGTACCGCCGTGATGAGTACCTGATAAGTGGCGGGGGTCATCCGGCCCACACTCAATCGAAGGGCGGTTCTCACGGTGGAGGTACTGTGTCCCCCAAACTCTTCTATCCACATCTGGGGGCCCATGAATTTGCTGGGGTCCCCATGTATAAGGGTGAGTTCTGCACCGGTGTCCACCAAACCGAAGGTGAACTGAATATTCTGGCGACTCCAGTAAATGGTCAGGGTAACGTATGACCTCCGATCCCCTCTGATTAACCTGACCCGGAGGGAAAGGCCTTGGCCATGTCCCTATGGCTGGTCTTTCCATTCACTCAGGTCCGCGTGCAGCGGTGCAGAAGGCACCACCCGGGGCTGAGTGAACGGGTCTCCTCTTTGCCATCCGTTGACACTTTCGGGTGCTTCAGCTGTGGGTTTGCCTTCCCCTGTGGTATACCTCTGATCCTTAGGTAGTTTTTTCCATAGGGCCAACAGCACGGTGTTTGGCTGCTTAACTATCTTTTCTCGTTTGATCCCGGCCGCTATTAAATCTCTCCACATTTGGGATAGGGATACCTTCTGTATTGCTCCTTCCAGAGTGATGGGTTTTGTTGTAGCCACCCGTCTAATCCTGCTAGGCATTGCAATCAGCCCCTCCAGATTCCCCAAAGCCAGTGTAAGATCTACGACAGGCTTGCCCATCGTTTCCTCAACCAGGGATAGCAGCACTCCCTGTACATATGTGTGTCTGTGTGTGCGGGGGGGAGGTGGGAGAGCTGATCGGAGGAGCTTGCTGCACACCCCGGAATTCAAGGTTGCTGCATCGGGACTATAATCACCTGCGGCATTTATTTGCTGTCTCACTCCCAACCTTTTCAATAACGCGCATGCTCCTTCTATAACCAACCAATCTTCTGGTTCAGCAGGTAACTCGTCCGGAGTGGCCCAGGTGTCTTTTAGGGCGGCCACTACCCAGTCCATCAGGGAGTGGTTACCCCTGTTGGCCTGACCCACTTTCAACCGCTGCCTGACTTGGTAGTTAGCTGCTACTCCAGCTAGTTTAGCTACTTCCTGTGCGTTTATCATAATCCTGTCAACTCCCTGGTCCCAGCATCGGACCATCCAGGACTGCAGCGTTTCTCGAGGCCGCTGCCAGTATTGTTTGTGGACCTCCATCAATTCTGCCGGGATATAATCCCGTACAGTGATGTGGTCTCTGGGTTCGGTGTTCCCTATCCCTTCAGGGCTCAGGATAGTTTTAGTTTCCTGAGTGATGAGGGGTCATACCCTTCCCTCGATGTCTTCTTCTGTGATGTTTATCATTTTCTCATCACCCCATCCTTCGTCTGGGTGCCAGGCTTCCGGGTCCCAATTGGTGTACATTATAAGTAACTGTACCCTGGGTCGGCCCATCAGCCGCCCCTTCAGCTTTGCTAGTTTGCACCCCAAGATGACCCCCTTCTCGACTGCTTCTTCGGCGGTCTTATTTGCCGTTTGTAGGAGTCCCGCATAAAGCACTTTCGACTCCTGATTCTCGCGAGCCACGTTTTCGGTTTTGCGGGCCTTGCTCTCACTTTCCAGCCACATATTCATTTCATGTCAGCATGCTGCCAGTAGCAGCCACCCGATGTTCACTACGGCTCCTCTCTCTGATTCCGACATCTTATGGATGTCCAGGGCTTGTAGAGCGTCCTTTATTCCCTTCGGGGTCTCCACTACAGCCCCCTATTACCGGGGCGGGGGGTGGGGGGGGGGCAGCCATATCAAGCACTTCAGCTGCGCCCAGCCACACCCTGAGTTCCACCCCGGGATTTGAGATTGCAGACGTCCAGCCTCATTTTAATCCTTTTCTGGGGTTTGGGGCATCGCCACCCAATACTCCCGATTATGCCAATTGTGGAGAGCTGTCCCCCAAGTCAGCTGGGGTCGCCGACCAGAGGGAGGCTCCAGGTTCTTTAGATTGGGCGACGATGAGCCAAAGACCAGACATCAAGCCAGAATGATCAGTGCTGCCTCTTTATGGTGTGTACTCACATAGCTGTAGTGCAGTAAGCTAGTTATGCTAGCTGTAGCGCAGCAAGGAGGGGGTCCGAGTCCTAATCAACAGAGCAGGCTCTACAGGGCTCGGTCTAAATGCCTACAACTAAAAATAGCAGCAATGCCTCTTATATACGAAGCCCCGTTGTACCGGTTAGCCCTCTCCATATTCCCAGGTTGTCTAACTGATTGGGACAGTTCCCGTTCTGCAACCTTGTTGTGTAGCAGTTCTGTGTCCTTGCTGTGGGTTGCTCAGGCGGAGGGAGGGGGTGAATTCACAGATAGGACACTCTTCCCATGGAATGGTAGGTGGTGGAGCTGGGATTAGAACTCAGGTCCTCTGCCTCCCATGCCCGTGCGCTTTCCATTTAGGTTATGCTGATTCCCAATCACAGACCGGAATGGAATAAATAGAATATAAGTTCAGGTTGTAAAGAAGGGTCAGATAAAAAGCCAGGAAGGCAGAGAAGATGGAACGGGAAGAGCTAGGTGTGAGAGGACCGGCCAGACGTGGGATGTGGTTGGCAAACCAGTCTCTGCGGAAAAGATACTGGTCGCCCGAAGAAGAAAGTCTCTGAGTTGGGAAGAGTAAATTAATAATAATTACGGTATTTCTTAAGCACTTACTATGTGCCAAGCACTATTCTAAGAGCTGGGATAGATACAGGGTAATCAGGTTGTCCCATGTGGGGCTCACGACCTTTAACCCCACTTTACAGATGAGGTCACTGGGGCACAGAGAAATGAAATGGCTTGCTCAATGTCACACGACAGATAAGTCCTCTGACTCCCAAACCCGGGCTCTTTCCACTAAGCCACGCTGCTAACTTCTAGTTGAAACCGCTGGAGACCAAGCAGCCAGGATCCCAGGAGTAGGTCAAAGGAGAATGAAACTGAGGTTACAGTAGCCTGGAAACTCTCCGCTGGTAAGGATTGAGCCTACAAACTCCTTTCTACCGTACTTTCCCAAGTACTTAGTACAATTCTCTGCACACAGAAAGCACTCAATGTTGATCGATTATTCACCCCACCTTCAGCCCCAGAGTACTTATGTACATTTCCATCATTTACTGATTGATATAAATGTCAGTCTCCCCCTCTAGTCTGTAAGCTCACTGTGGGCAGGAAATGAATCTACCGAACCTGTCCTATTGTACTCTCCTAAACGCTTAATACAGTGCTCTGCACAAAGTAAGTGCTCAATAAATACCAGTGATTGATTGTCTACTCGACTGCCTTTTGGGCTATGAATAACAGAATCAGTATTCTGTGCCTCCATGAGCAATCCACAGATTCTCCATGAAAATGACCAACACCACGATGGTGATGGAATTCCTCCTGCTGGAATTCTCGGAGGTCCAGGAGCTGCAGTTGGTCCAGGCTGCGCTGTTCCTCCTGGTCTACCTGGCGGCTCTGACGAGGAATCTCATCGTCGCCATCACCACCCTCGACCGGAGCCTCCACACCCCCAAGTACTTCTTCCTCAGGAACCCGTCCACCCTCGACCTCTTCCATATCTCCGTCACCATTTCCAAATCCACCCACAACTCCCTCATCAATGGCAGAGCCATCTGTCTATGGTCCTGTGTGGCTTAAGTCTTTTTTGTGCTTTCGTTTGATTTCTTGGAATTGTCCCTCCTCACGGCGATGCCCTACAACCGCTATGCCGCCATCTGCTGCCCTCTGAGCTACAAGGTCATCTTGGACAGAGGGGGCCTGTGGGAAGATGGCGGCCGCCTCCTGGCTCAGCGGGGGGTTATGTGGGGCGATTTACACAACCAGTACATTGACACTGAGACTCTGAGGCTCTAACCTGATCCAGCAGTTCTTCTGTGACGTCCCTTCCATACTGAAGATCTGTCCCGTTGTCATCGATGTCAGCGTGGCCATTGTATTTAGCTTAGCTTTCATCTCCTTCATTTTCATCATCTTCTTGTATGTATGCATCTTCCGGGCCATGCTGACATTGCCGGCCGCCGAGGGCCGGGCTAAAGCCTTGTCCACCTGCCTGCCCCACCTTGCTGTCGTGACTTAATTCGTAGCCAACGCTGCCTTTTGTATATCTCAAACCCCTCTATGACTCCCCCTCAGTCCAGGACCTGTTGGTGACCGTGTTGTTTGCCGTGGTGTCCCCCCATTTTGAACCTCCTCATCTACAGCCTGAGGAACCTAGACATGAAGACCACGCCGAGGAGAATGATAGTGGGTAAATGTCGCTAACATGACAGTAGAAACTTCTTTCACCTGAGGTCAGAGACCTTTCTAGCTTGGGGGATTTTGGGTCCGCACCGCTTGTGGTCATTAACATGGGAACTACTGGTGACCATGGAGTCTCCCACGGAGAAAGATAGACAGCCAGTTGCTGAGACCTCAAGATCCAGGACCACCATGCCTGAATGTATCATAATGCCAGCTTTCTACAAGGAGTGGTGGCCATGGAGATTGGCTATGTGTTCGTAGCATTTGTAAAACGATTATTATCAATCAATCAATCGAGCGCTTACTGTGTGCAGAGCCCTGTACTAAAATCCTGGGAGAGTACAATATAACAGAATTGGTAAATATGTTCCCGTTATGTGCCAGGTACTGTACTAAGCTCTGGGGTAGATTAGAAACAATCTGGTTATACCCAGTCCCTGTCCCACATGGGGCTCAGAGTCTTAATCTCCATTACATAGAGGAGGTAACTGAGGCCCAGAGAAATGAAGTGACCTGTCCAGGGTTACACATCAGGTACATGGTGGAGCAGGTCCTCCTCTGACTCCTAACTCTTTCCATTAGAACCACCCAGTACATTAGCGTTAACTGGGACCAGACAAGATCAGTCCTTGATCAGTACTGAGATGGCATGAAAATGAGGTGGCCTTTAATAATTAGTCAGTCAGTCAGTTAAACGTATTAACTGAGTGCTTACAGTGTTCAGAGCACTATACTAAGTGCTTGGGAGAGTACAATATAACAATATAATGTACACATTCCCTGACCACAGCAGGTTTACTGTCTTGAAGGGAAAACGGACATTAATGGACATAATTAAATGACAGATAAGGACCCAGGTTCTGTTGGACTGGGTCGGGGGGAGGGGGTGGAGGAATAAAGGTAGTAACTCAGGGTGACGCAAAAAGGAGTGGGAGAAGAGGGGAAAGGAGGACTGTAAGGGGAGATAGAACTGTAAGGGAAGATTAGGAAAGCCAATAGCCGTGGCACACAACTGCATGCTGGTTTTTGGTGCTGTTAGACAAGGGGCCAGAGAAACTGCGAGGGTGGTCAACGGGGTCACTCATGGATCCTGGGCCCAGAGCAGGAGACAGAATAGCCAGAAACCAGACTGCCCAGTACAAAACCAGATGCACGGTCAATCAAGAACTTAGTACAGTGCTCTGCACACATACGCACTCAATAAATACGATTGAATGAATGAATGAATCAATCAATTGTATTTAGTGAACACTTACTGTGTGGAGAGCACTGCACTGAGCCCTTGAGAGAGTATAATGCAGCAGGGTTGGTAGACACCTTCCCTGCCCACAGGGAGCTTAATCTAGTGGGGGAGACAGACGTTAATATAAATAAATTATGCATATGGACATAAGTGCTGTGGAGCTGAGGGAGGGGTGAATAAAGGGTGCAAATCCAAGTACCAGGGTGACGTGGAAGGGAGTGGGAGAAGAGGAAATGAGGGCTTAGTCAGGAAAGGTCTCTTGGAGGAGATTTGCATAAGGCTGGGAAGGTGGGGAAAGTGAGAGCTCAGTGGACAATCGCATAACTAGTCAGTTTGTCAGAGTTTCGTTCACCATCGGAATTTCTCTACATTATAAATTCATTGTGAGAGGTGAATATGTCTGTTTATTGTTGTATTGTATGCTTCCAAGCGCTTACTTCAGTGCTTTACATACAGCAAGCACTAAACGAAGACATTTGAATGAATTTGTGACCATGGGCATTCTCATGGGTGAGAGAGGTAACATCAGTGGTACAGTTTAAGCCCTGCTGAACGTTGGGGATAACGTCACCGCTGGGACTCCTGAGTCTTCCACCTAACGAGTCTCTCAGGGCGAGCCTGGGGCTGGTCCTCCCCGGGGGAATCCCCCCCAGCCCCTTCCGAAACAGCGACTGTTTTCTTCGAGAAGCCAGGAGCACTGGTTTTATGCCAAACTCTTTCCCATCACAACCACAAACTCGCATGAGGAGAAGACGAGGAGAAAGTCAGCACCCCAAACCCTGGACCGCCCCGGTGTGTCAAGGTCAATCAGTCAATCCATCCATCGTAGTTATAGAGCACTTACTGGGTGCAGCGCACTGTACTGAGCACTTAGGAGAGCACAGTACAATAGACAGGATCTGTGTCCACACGGAGCTTACAATTAACTGTGTACAGAGTGCTGTACTAAGTGCTTGGGAGGCTCCATTACAACAGGGGGATTATGATGATGATGATGATGACGATGATGATGATGATATTTGTTAAGTGCTTACTATGTGCCAAGTTAAGGCTTACTTAGAAGCCCTGTTCTAAGCTCTGGGGTAGATACAAGGTAATCACGTTGCCCCACGTGGGGCTCACAGTCTCATAGCGCTTACTATGTGTCAAGCACGGTTCTAAGCACTGGGGTAGAGAAAAGGTAATTGGATTGTCCCACGTGGGGCTCACAATCTTAACCCCCCATTTTACAGGTGAAGTTACTGAGGCACAGATAATTTAAGTGACCTACCCAAAGTCACACAGCTGATAAATGACAGAGCCAGGATTAGAACCCACAAGCCCGGACTCTTTCCATTAAGCCACACTGCTTCTCTAGTGGGTAGACACAATGCCTGCCCTCAAGAAGCTTAGAAACTAGTGTGAAAAAGGGATATTAAAATGAAATTCAGATAGACAAAGTAGCAAAATATAAGGATATGTACGTGTGTGAGAAGCAGCGTGGCCTAGTGGAAAGGTCCCCCTTTTACAGATGAGGTAACTGAGGCACAGGGAAGTTAAGTGGCTTGCCCAAGATCACCCAGCAGAAAAGTGGCAGAGGTGGGATTAGAACCCACGTCTTCTGACTCCCAATCCTGTGCTCTTTCTACTAAGCCATGTTGCTTCTCTAACAATTAGATTGGACATAGACCCTCTCCCACATGGGGCTCGCAGTTTACATAGCAGGGAGAAAATGTAATTAATCACTATTTTTAAATGAAGGAACTGAAGCCAGAGAAGTTATATGACTGGCCCACGGTCTTACAGCAAGTCACACTGCAAGCTAGTGGCAGAGCTATAATTAAAACTCTGTCTTGCTTTAGTTATCTCCTTGAATTTTGTTTGGTCTCTGTGCTTCTATTTCCCTATCTCTGTTTCTCTGCGTCTGCCTGTCTTTTAGTCACCCTGCTGCTTCATGTTTGTCTTTGTGTTCAGTTGTGAGAGGAGAGTGGTGGTCTGTCAGATATGAAGGGAGAGGGCGTTCCGGTGCAGATAGGCTAGTGCGACTAGATAAATAAGAGGAGTTGCAGTATCTCAAGCCTCACAAACATTTCAGAACATGGAACGTTCCCGGGAGAATAAATCGGTTTTAGTGCTTGTCTTCGTTCCAGGCCCGAGGCAGAATAAAGAGGATTCTGACAGGTCCGATGCAATCTAACAATTTCACTTTTCCTGTGTTTTTCTCGGAATGATATTCAGTTGTTTTCTTGGTACCCTCAGGCAGTCCTCAGACCAAACGGCCAATCACATACTTGTGATGGAATTCCTCCTACTGGATTTCTCGGAGGTCCAAGAGCTTCATCTCGTCTACGCCACGCTCTTCCTCCTGGTCTACCTGGCGGTCCTGACGGGGAGTCGCTGTCACTGCCCTCGACCAGTACCTGCACACCCCCATGTATTTCTTCCTCAGGAACCTGTCCGTCCTCGACCTCTGCTACATCTCCCAAATGAATCCTCAACTCCCTGATCAACAACAGATCCATCTATTTCAGAAGCTGTATGGCCCAGGTCTTTTTGGTGGTTCTGTTTGCTTCTTCAGAGGTGTTGTCCTCACGGCAATGTCCTACAACTGCTATGCCACCATCTGCCTCCCCCTGCACTAAGACGTAGTCTTCTAGACTGTGAGCCCATTGTTGGATAGAGACCGTCTCTATATGTTGCTGATTTGCACTTCCCAAGCATTTATTACAGTGCTTTGCATACAGTAAGTACTCAATAAATACGATTGAATGAATTAATTAACGAACAGAGAGGCCTGCGGAAAGATAGCTCCGTCTCCTGGCTCAGAGGGGGCTTTTGGGGTTGATATACTCTGCCGGTACGTTCACATTACATTACGCTTCTGTGAGCCCAACCTGATCCAGCAGTTCTTCTGCGACGTTCCCTCCTTGATCTCCTGTTTGGAAACGCACGTTGTCATTGACGTCAGCGTTGCTGTGGGTATCAGCTTTGCTTTCCTCTCCTTCGTCTCCATCGTCGTCTCCTATGTCCCCATCTTCTCAGCCGTGCTGAGGTTCTAGTCCACTGATAGTCAGGCCAAAGTCTTATCCACCTTCCTGCGCCACCTCGCTGTCCTCATCCTTTTTCTCTCAATCGGAAGCTTCGCCAACATCAAACCCATGTCAAACTCCCCCTCGACGCTGGACCTGCTGGTGTCCGTGCTCTACACCGTGGTGTCCCCCACCCTGAACCCCCTCATCTACTGGCCGAGGAAAAGGGACATGAGGGGCGCCTTAAGGAAAGTTTGTGGCTGAAACCCATTTTTCTTGGCTACGAATTAAGTCATGACAGCAAGGTGGGGCAGGCAGGTGGACAAGGCTTTAGCCCGGTCCTCGGCGGCCGGCAACCTCAGCATGGCCCGGAAGCTGCGTACATACGAGAAGATGATGAAAATGAAGGAGATGAAAGCTAAGCTAAATGCAGTGGTCACGCTTACATCGATGACAACGTCCATTTCGGGACAGATCTTCAGTATGGAAGGGACGTTCCGTTCGGGAACACCGAACCCAGACACCACATCACTGTACGGAATTATATCCCGGCAGAATTGATGGAGGTCCACAAACAATACTGATAGAGGCCTCGAGAAACGCTGCTGTCCTGGATGGTCCGATGCTGGGACCAGGGAGTTGACAGGATTATGATAAACGCACAGGAAGTAGCTAAACTAGCTGGAGTAGCAGCTAACTACCAAGTCAGGCAGCGGTTGAAAGTGGGTCAGGCCAACAGGGGTAACCACTCCCTGATGGACTGGGTAGTGGCCGCCCTAAACGACACCTGGGCCACTCCGGACGAGTTACCTGCTGAACCAGAAGATTGGTTGGGTATAGAAGGGGCATGCGCGTTATTGAAAAGGTTGGGAGTGAGACAGCAAATAAATGCCGCAGGTGATTATAGTCCCGATGCAGCAACCTTGAATTCCGGGGTGTGCAGCAAGCTCCTCCGATCAGCTCCCCCAACTCCCCCCCGCACACACACACATACGTACAGGCAGTGCTGCTATCCCTGGTTGAGGAAACGATGGGAAAACCTGTCATAGATCTTACACTGGCTTTGGGGAATCTGGAGGAGCTGATTGCAATGCGTAGCAGGATTAAACGGGTGGCTACAACAAAACCCATAACTCTGGAAGGAGCAATACAGAGTGTATCCCTATCCCAAATGTGGAGAGATTTAATTGCGGCCGTGATCAAACGAGAAAAGATAGTTTAGCAGCCAAACACTGTGCTGTTGGCCCTACGGAAAAAACTACCTAAGGATCAGAGGTATACCACAGGGGAAGGCAAACCCACAGCTGAAGCACCCGAAAGTGTCAACGGACGGAAAAGAGGAGACCCATTCACTCAGCCCCGGGTGGTGCCTTCTGCACCGCTGCACGCGGACCTGAGTCGTAGGGAGCGGGGGAAGGCGCTGAGACAGGCAGTATGTGCACACAAACCGTACCCAACGGCTCAAGGCCAAACAGTCTCAACAACAGGAGATAAAGAGACCAGGGCAAGAAAAACAAGCTTGCATCTGCAAGGCTCGGAGGCAACCTCAAGGCCATATCCGCAGCCAGCGATGGTTGGCAACGGGTGGCTGGGGGCGAGCCAGAGCAAACGCTTCGTGACTGGACAGAGCTGTTGCTAGGCTAGTGGCTGGAGGGCGGTGTGTGCTACATGGCAAAGCCTCGATACGCCATTCCCCGAGAAAACCCTGCCCCCGAGCAGCGGAGAGTATAAGAGACGAACAAGACAAGGGGGGGGGGGGGGCGCTCTCTCCCTCCCTCTCTCTCTCTCTCTCTCTCTCGCTCTCTCTCTCTTTTTTAACCATGTAATCGCTGATAGCAAATAAACGGCAACCAAGCTTTGGACCTCTGGCTGACTCTTCCTGGAGTGAACGCGCGGCCCGCGTCCGGAGACGTCCGAAGACCCGGAGAGGGTAAGAACCCGAGAGTTGCCCCCGAAACCGCGGGGAGCAGCGAGTGACGCCCAACGTGGGGCTCGGGTACCCCCATAGGGGAAGACCAGGGAGAGTGCCCCGTAGGCCAGGTAGCTAAAGGTCAGGCGGGAAGATGGGGACGGCACGATCGTTGCCCATATATAAGCCAGAAGATAAGGAATTGCACACCCGGCACTGTTACAAGATATTGAAAAGTAAAGGGATACAGATTGAGCTGAAAACAATAAGGGAATTTATAGGGAAGGTAACTATGACCTCCCCGTGGATATTTGATTCCGGGATCACGGAGGAGCGGTGGGACGTTACTGGGGAACAGATGACGGCCTATGAGGACTCCCACCCGGGGGAGCTAAAGGACGTGGACTTTCTTATACACGGTATCCTCCGTGCAGCCTTTCAAGGGCCAGAGAAACTCGTTCGTAAGTTTGACGCGACCTGCCAGACTGACAAGGAGGTAGCGGGGCAGGAAGGGGAGAACAGCCGACAACCCGAGGAGACTGGTCAAGCCGAGGCAGAGACACCCCCCTACACGGGCCCCGCGTTACCACCGCCTCTACCCTGATCTCGGACCTTACACCCAGAGTGAAACGCCTAACGCCGAGCGGGAAAGAGGAGGTCAGGCTACACAGACGGGGGTTGAGAGTGAGATAGGGGATACGCGGGAACAGTTCAGGCAGATGGGTGTGGGAAGCAAGAAATCGATCGTTAAAAGCGGGGAGGGGATGAGAGCTGTTTCAGCCCTACAGCTGGCTCTGGAAGAGGCGGCGGCGAGGGGAGAGGACATCGCGGGATGGGAGGCATTCCCTGTAATAGAAAGACGAGACGGGGAACGAGGTTTCGCCCCGATACCTTGGGTGAAACTCAAAGAGTTGAAGGCGGCGTGTGCTGCCTACGGTCCCAGCTCCCCTTATGTGAGCCAGCTCCTGGACAATATGTCCCTGGAAAGCGTTTTGATCCCGAATGATTGGAAATCCCTTGCCCCCGGGTGTTTGGATCCCGGGCAGAGCCTTATATGGATGTCTGAGTTTACCACCGCTGCGAAAGAAATAATACGCAGACGGGGTTTCCCGAACCCCGCCGAGGCTTTTGCAGCCATAAACGGGACGGGACAATTCGAGACTGCTGAGACATAGGTCAACTACGATCCCGAGACGTATATAGTGATTGCCAGGGTTGCCCTCACTGCCTGGCAAAAGGTTCCCGAGAAAGGGGACCGTCGCTCCCCCTTAACGCAGATCAGACAGCGCTCAGACGAGGCGATTCAAGATTTCGTCTCACGCATGCAGTCCGCAGTCACCCGTATTATAGGGGATCGGGACGGCGCTGAAATTGTACTGAAGCAGATGATCCGAGAAAACGCGAATAGCGCCTGCAGAAAAGCATTGGCAGGGCTGCCCAGAGAGGCCACATTGGGGGACATCCTGCAACGATGCGAAGGGATTGGAGGAGAAGAGTACAAGGCCCAGATGCTTGCGGGGGCAATAGTGAAAGGATTATCAGGAGTCGGGGAAAGGGGGCGACAGTGCTTTCGGTGCGGGTGGATGGGACACCTGATGGCTCAATGCCGAGCTCAGGACAATAGCGGCCCCCCAGTACAGCCGGGAAGGGGTGTGACCTGCTTTGAATGCGGGAAGCACGGGCATTATGCGAAACAATGCCGCTCGAGGCGGAGACCCCGAACGGCGTCGGGAAACGGGCGGAGGGGCCCCGTGCGGGCCCCGAATCACGCGTTCCCCGTGTCAGCCGCGGGAGAGAGCCCGAAAAGGGGTTCTCTCATAGAGGAGTACCAGAGGCTTCAGTGCCGGGAGCCACTTGGACTGAAGTCCGATGCCTGGCCCCAGAGGAAATCCGACCCGGGGACACTGTAAACGTCCCAATACAGCCCCTCCCCTGGAGGGCCCTAGTGGTGGGGCTCCAGACAAGAGCGGCGGGGGTCGTTCATTCGTCTGAACGAGGGGAAGGGCCCGGGAAGATCCCCCTCACCAATCATCATCCGTATGGTATACACCTGGGATCGGGAACGGTCATTGCTCGCGCTACGCCCCTTGACCCCCCACCCCTTGATCCCCCGCCCCCAGCCATTGGAATAATACAATAAATAACCCTTGATAAACCCTGGCGGACCCTCTTAGTTGAGGGAAAGCCCCTTAAAGGGCTCCTGGACACCGGGGCCGACCGCTCCGTTATTCAGGATTGCTGCTGGGCAGCGGAGTGGCCACTAGCAAACCACTCGATGGGGGTGCAAGGCGTGGGGGGACTGCAAGCCGCAAGAGAGGCTGGCCGTTCGTTGATTTGGTCATGCCGGGGAAGGCAAGGTGCGTTCGTCCCGCTGTGCGTTCAAGGGCTCCGTATGAATCTGTGGGGGAGAGATGTGCTGCAGAGGCTGGGAGCCCACCTTATAGATGAAGCTTTTTAGGTGGGGCCACTGGGTTCCGGGGCTTGTCGACACCCCCACTGGTATGGCTTCCACACCCACCGGTATGGGTGGACCAGTGGCCCCTGACCAAGGACAAGCTGCAGGCGCTGAGGGAGCTACTTGCGCTCCAATTTGCACAGGGGCACCTAGAGGAATCGTTCAGTCCCTGGAACGCCCCCGTATTCGTTATAAAAAAGAAAGCCGCGGGGAAGTGGCGCTTCCTCATGGATTTAAGAAAAATCAATGCGCTCATTGTGCCAATGGGACCCCTGCAACCCGGATTGCCCTCCCCTAACATGATTCCAAAAAATCACCAGATCCGGGTCATAGACATAAAGGACTGCTTTTACAGCATCCCGTTACACCCTGACGACAGGGGGAAATTCGCTTTTACTGTCCCGAGCCCAAATTTCGCGGAGCCAGCACTCCGGTACCAGTGGAAGGTGCTGCCACAGGGCATGTCTTGTAGTCCCACCATATGCCAGTGGTTCGTGGGGCAGGTACTCGCACCTTTCCGCAAAGAATACCCGGGGGCGACGATCGTCCATTACATGGACGACATCCTTCTGGGTATGCCAGACCAAGGGCAGGTACAGACGCTCACCCGGTGAGTGGTGGCAGCCCTCGCAGCCCAGGGTTTATTCGTAGCACCAGAGAAGGTACAAGTATCCGCCCCGTACACGTACCCCGGGTTTGACGTCACCGAGACCCGGGTGACTCAAAGACCACCCCAAATTGACCCCCGAAAATACGTCATGTTAAACGATATGCAGGGTTTGGTAGGAAAGATTCAATGGATGCGCGCGAGAACGCCCATCCCCTCCGCCCTCATGCAACCCCTGTACGATCTCCTAAAAGGAGACCCCAATCTTAAATCGCACCACGAATGGACGGAGTCCGCGAACAGCGCGCTCCGAGAAATCACACAGCGGTTGGCGGGTAGCCATACTTGTCGAGCTGAACCCCGCCTCCCCATGGAGGTCACGATATTTCGGGAGGGCAGCCTTTTCGCGGCTATACACCAAGAGGCCGAGATTCTCGAATGGTGCTATCCTCGAAACACCTCCCGTGTTCTCCCGAAGGAGACTGAGCTTCTCGGTCGCTTTTGCCAGAATGCCATACAGAGGGTAGTGGCGCTCTCAGCCACTTACCCTGTAGTCCATGTCGGGATAGCCATGGGAGACCTCGAGGCGATAACCAGGGACAGCTTCCTGTGGGCCATGCTCCTACAGCGGGCCAACTTTACAGAACGCTCCCCCTTGACTCTTAGCCACTTATACGAGGGATCGGACATTCTGACCCCTCGGGTGATCTCCGATACTCCGGTCGAAGGAGACAATGTCTTTACAGACGCCACCAAGGAACACCGGGCGGCAGTTTTCAATCAGACCACCGATGCCTTGTCGGTGCTCGACACACCATACGGCTCGACTCAGCGAAATGAACTTTTCGCTATCATATGGGCAATGACTACCTACCCCCAGGCGATCAACATTATCTCGGATAGCCTGTATGCTGTTAATCTTGCCCGGCGAATCGAAACCTCCATACTTTTCGACCGGCACTCGGAGATTGGAAACATGATCTCTCGGCTTCAGGCTGCCGTAGCGGCTAGGGAATGTAGGGTATACCTCATGCACGTCTGTTCCCACACGGAGGGACAAGGGCCGATCTTTGAAGGCAACCGCACTGTGGATGCCAGCCTACACCCCACAAGGCCGTCACTAATGGGGCTGGATGCCGCAGCTGCGGCTCATAGGGAGTTCCATCTCCCGGCTACCTCGCTCCGCCGGCTGTATGGGGTCACTAGAGAGGAAGCCCGGTCTATTGTCCGGCGCTGTACTCGATGTCTTCCATTTGCCCCACGGCCAGCAGGGTCGACGGGAGTGAACCCCTGGGGGCTCACGCCGAACGAGTTGTGGCAAATGGACGTCACCCATTGGGGGACCTCCACGGTTTATATGACCATCGACACCTTCTCCGGATTCATGCTGGCGACACGCCAAGCCGGAGAGGCCGCAAAACATGTACAAAACCATTTGTACCAATGCTTCGCCACTATAGGCACACCCCAGGAGATTAAGACCGATAATGGCCCCAGTTATGTCTCCAAGGCCATGTCCCTCTTTTTCTCCTCCTTTGGCATCTCCCATATTATCGGGATACCTTACAACCCCAACGGTCAGGGCATAGTGGAAATCGCAAACAGGACGCTGAAAACTCTCCTGCAAAAGCAGGGGGTGGGGAAGCGGGTACGCAGTGCGCCCTAGACAAGGCTACGTATACCCATAACTTTCTATCCGTCGATCGGGAGACGGGAATCTCCCCCGCCATGTGGCAACTCTGCCACACGTCCACGACCATGAAACCCCGGCGCCACCACCCGCACTCACGCACTACAGGGCAAGAGATGTGGCGTACGGTGGAGGGCGATTGGCGCGGTCCTGATCCGGTACTAATTCGGGGTCGAGGATACGCTTGTATCTCCACAGGTGACGGCCTCGTTTGGATCTCTTCGCGACACCTCCGCTTCATCGAGGAAGACGATGCCCAGACGCAGGGGAGGTCCCAGCGCCCTGATTCCCCTCCTCCTCCCCCTCCTTCCCCTTCCCCTTCTTCTCCCCGGGGGCGCGGTGGGGAGGGAGGCCGGGACACGGATGAACTGGACTGCTCTGTTAAATAGCCACCTAAAGGATGTTGAGGAGCAGAGCGGGGTTTGGAGGTGGGCCCTCCTCGCCAATGCGCCTTTGTTACGCATGGTCTCCTGGAAGGAGGACTCCCCCCAACTCTCATTCCAAGGGAACGTGACCAAGCTCACGGGCCAGCACCGGGGTCAGCCCCCGGAAACAGACCAGCGTGAGATCCGTATTCGGGGCGCTATCTTGCCCAGCACTGGTCCCCCCATATGCTAGTACACCGGCAATGGGGCTTTCTCGAACCAGCCCGAGGTAACCCGATCTTGCTTGCGGTTGCTAAATTTCACTTACACACTGGAAGTCAACATACCCCAAGGTCAGGGGCACCCCACACACCGAAACCTTACCCTGCTGGGGATCCACGGCACACTTCAGTGCACCCCCAACGGCAAAGAATCCAGCGAGGGAAGCGGGGGGTACTTCGGCCATATCCGAAATGCGAGCTCGCTCCCCGGTCCCGAGAGAAAGTGCGCCGAGGGTCGGGGTGGGGTCTGGACGCCTCTAACTGACTGTTCCACGGGCATATTCCGCTGTATTCCCCATAACGGAAACGGTACCCTCCTACTCACCTGGGATAACCACATTAGGAACCACACGTATACGGAGGCGGCCGCGCCCGGGCTTTATGCGCTACCGTGGGGGACGCGCCACCCCGATCTCTGGAAAGCCTTTACTTCCCTACGCTCTCCCACCGCGACCGTCAGGGTCCACTTGTGCGCCTGCCCTGACGGGGCGACGTGCCAGGACTTCCTTTTCTCGGTGTATCGTATTATTTTCCGTGAGGGTCTGAACGTTTCCCTGCACTCGCAGGGCAATTGTGCCGACCATGATTATGCCTTTCAAGGGAACGCCCGCATCCCTGCCCCTTACGCTCTTATAGCCTGCCCGAGTACTGACCCCAGCTGGAAACTTACCGCCTCCCGGTCGGCTTATGGCGACTTCTCCTTGTCCACCACGGGTTCCTCGCAATGCGTCCTTATGTCTCGGGCACGACCCATGACCACGGAGGGTGCGGCAGATTACGCTGTTTGGCTGGTCCGGCGGCCCCGCTACACCCTTGTACCCGTTAAGTCCGCTGACCCTTGGTTTTCCCAGGCCTCCGATCATCGGTGGCACACCCTAGCGACCCACTTGCGCGGCTTGCGCACCCGCAGGGAATTATTTGAGGCCATACTGGGTATCGCGAACCTCGCGTTTTCGGCCTTCCAGGAATGGCAAATCCAGAATCTGTACGATCGGACTGGTTTCCTCGCGTCTCAGCTCTCGGCCTTCATGCACTCCACCCAACTGGCGTGGGGGGTTCAGCGTCACCTGGACGCTTCCCTGCAGCAAGAGCTGGTCGGCCTTGAGCATGTGATCGAGACGCTCGGCGACGAGGTTCGCCTCCTGTCCCTACGGCAGGCGGTGAAATGCGACTACCGGTATCGGCATGTCTGCGTGCTTCCGCTCCGCTGCAACGCCACCAATTCTTCGTTCCCTGCCTCCTGGGACGGAGTGAAGAAACACCTGGAGGGACTCTTCCTGGCCGCCAACGTAACCGGCGAGTTACAGGAGCTGTGCCACCTTATCGACGAGCTCAACGCCCAGTCGCTGCACTTCCCCAAGGCTTGGGACGACCTCGACCGCGGGGAGGACGCGGTGGAGGAACTCTGGGACTGGATCAAACGTGTGACGCCAGGGGGATTGGCCCCTTGGCTGGTCTCGATCCTTGCCGCCACTGGGGGGGGGGGTTTGCTTTTGCTCATGTGCCTCCCGTGCCTCCTTCGTCTCTTTTGCTCCATTGTTGCCCGGGTGGTCCGCGAGATTAAGGTCGAGATGCTCCCATTGCGCGGATGCCCTTAGCGGTCCCCGCCATAACGGGAGGGGGACACGTAGGGAGCGGGGGAAGGCGCTGAGACAGGCAGTATGTGCACACAAACCGTACCCAACGGCTCAAGGCCAAACAGACTCAACAACAGGAGATAAAGAGACCAGGGCAAGAAAAACAAGCTTGCACCTGCAAGGCTCGGAGGCAACTCAAGGCCATATCCGCAGCCAGCGATGGTTGGCAACGGGTGGCTGGGGGCGAGCCAGAGCAAACGCTTCGTGACTGGACAGAGCTGTTGCTAGGCTAGTGGCTGGAGGGCAGTGTGTGCTACATGGCAAAGCCTCGATATGCCATTCCCCGAGAAAACCCTGCCCCCGGGCAGCGGAGGGTATAAGAGACGAACAAGACAAGGGGGGGGGGGGCGCGCGCTCTCTCCCTTCCTCTCTCTCTCTCTCTCGCTCTCTCTCTCTTTTTTAACCATGTAATCGCTGATAGCAAATAAACGGCAACCAAGCTTTGGACCTCTGGCTGACTCTTCCTGGTGTGAACGCGCGGCCCGCGTCCGGAGACGTCTGAAGACCCGGAGAGGGTAAGAACCCGAGAGTTGCCCCCGAAACCGCGGGGAGCAACGGCAACCAACTTTGGGGTTCCTCGTATGAAGCCATTCCTCCCCGAACCCAGCATTTGCCAGCCCCTGCGTTGTTTTTTTCTCTTCCCAGCGCCTGGGCCATGAAGACCCCAATGGAGAGTCCCATCTGGAGGTCGGGGCGTGAAGCCAGGCCCCATTTTGCTAACAGCCCTATGTTTCTTCTTCCTCTTGTTGCCGGGGCCATGAAGACCCAAATAGGGGAGTCAAATCTGGGGCCCATGGCATGAATCCAGGTGCCCCTTTGGCGGGCACCCACATTTTTCTCATTCCCCCTGGCGCCTGGGCCATGAAGGCCCAGATGGGAAGACTCAAATGTGGGCTCCGTGGCATGAAGCCCCATTGCCCATTGGCCGGCACCGTTGTCTTTTTTCACTCCCCCTGGCACCTGGGCTTTGAAGATCCAAATACAGGCTCAAATCTGGGGCTCATTTCATTAGGCCAGCCTCCCTCCTTTCGTGGGTTCCCATGTTCTCCATACTATCATTGGCGCCTTGGCCATGAATACCCAAAAGGGGAGTCTAATTTGGGGTTCGTGGCATGAAGCCAGCCACCTCGCCCCCTTTTGCCATCACCCACAATTCGATCACTCTCCTTGGCAACCTGGCCCTGAAGACCCGAGATGGGAGCTCTCTTCTTCCCTTCAAAGCCCTACTGAGAGTTCACCTCCTCCAAGAGACCTTCCCAGACTGAGTCCCCTTTTTCCTCTCTTCCTCTCCATCCCCCCGCTCTACCTCCTTCCCCTTCCCACAGCACCTGTATATATGTTTGTACATTTATTACTCTATTTATTTTACTTGTACATATCTAATATTCTATTTATTTTGTTAATGATGTGCATCTAGCTTTAATTCTATTTGTTCTGTCGACTTGACACCTGTCCACATGTTTTGTCGTGTTGTCTGTCTCCCCTTTCTAGACTGTGAGCCCGTTGTTGGGTAGGGACCGTCTCTATATATTGCCAACTTGTACTTCCCAAGCGCTTAGTACAGTGCTCTGCACACAGTAAGCACTCAATAAATACGATTGAATGAATGAATAAATGAACCAACTATGGGGTTCCTGGCATGTAGCCATTCCCTCGCTGCCCTGGACCCATTTCATTATTGGCCTTCCCCTCGCCTGGGCCATTATGTCCTAAAAAGGGAGTCAAATCTTGGAGTCCTGACCTGAAACCAGTCCCTCATTTTTCCAACACAGCATCATCAGTGTTTTTCCAGGCACCTGGGCTATGAAGACTCAAGTTGGAAGACTCCAATCTCAGGTCCATGGCATGAGGCCAGTGCCGTTTATTTCCAGAGTCCAGATTTTCAGCACTTGCCCCAGGCCTGAGCCATGAAGACCCAGAAGAGGAATGAAATGTGAAGTTCCTTGCTTGAAACCAGTCCCCTAGTGGCCCCCCCTCCTACCCACCCGACATTTGTTTTCACTTGTTTTATTACTGCTATTCCCAGAGCCTGGACCATGAAGCCCCCAAAGGTGGAAGTCAAATCCGGGTTTGTGGCATGAAGCAAGATGCCTTCTTTGTACTGACACCCACATTTCCATCATTCACTCTCCCTAGCATTCTAATCCTGAAACCTCAAGTGGGAGAATCATTGCTGGAGTACATGGCATCAAGCCAGCACTCATATTTCTCTCAACATCCCTGGTGTCAGGGTCCTCAAGCCCAAAGTAGATTAACTGAAAGTATAGGGTTGATTTCACAGTTCGGTGTAATGGCATGCAGCTTCACATTTTTCTCCCTCCAACTGGATACCTGGGTCCTGTCCCTTACCTCCCTTGGCCCAGGTTTGGCTTAGCTGCTTTCTTGTTTCCTCAACTATAAAAGTGGGGAAGCAGTAGATGGTTTGTTCCTGGCAGGGCAGCAACGTGACCTTCCTCCGGAAAAAGTCCATCTGATCCCAAAACCTTCCCCCAGCTGCATATGTCCCCCACCCCGATCCCGGACCAGCAAGAGCAGCTCTCAGCCTCCAGTCCCTCCTTCCTCAGACCCTCCCCACAGACCCAAACCAACATTATTTTCAGAAACAATCAGAGCTCTTCAGTACAGTCCTAACCACCCCGGCCCCTTCCCAGTTTCCCTAGTTTCGCCCACAGGTAATGCACAATATATACACATCATTATCAGTGCCACGACCCATCAATATCAAGCACCACCACATCTCTCCCTTGCCCCCACAACCTAGTCACATGCATATCAAAATCATTTCTGAAACTCTGGAATCAACCCTTTCTCCAGTCCCCCTCGCCTACTGGTCACAGTCTCTTCCCTCTTTCCCCAATCCTTCCACCCACACCATGATCATCAGCAGAATCATAAAAACAATAGGAATCAGCAAACCCAGTCCCCTGTCTCTTTCCACATGCAAACCTGGCTGGCCGGGGATCAGGAGACACCTGGGGAAAAAATTGACTGGTTAAGGCAGGACAGGGCAGGGAACGGAAGGGGAGGGCAAGGGAGGGCTGGGCTGGGCTGGGCTGGGTAGGGCAGGGCTGGGCTGCCCTACAATATTGAAAGCACTTGTCTGTCTGTTCTTTAATCCGAAGCCAGGGGAATTCTGCCCATAAGAGCTATGTGATGGCAATGGTGGTGGTGCCCGTGGTGGTGGTGCTAGTGCCGGTTCCCCAGCCCCACCTCCTCCTCCATTGTTTATTAAATCTATTGCTCTCTCACAAGTCCTCAGAGAAGTCAGTGCTCAGCACACAGTTGCTGCTCAGTAACTGAATTCCTTATCTTCCGTCCCAAACCCTGCCCTCTCCCTGACTTTCCCATCACTGTTGACGGCACTACCATCCTTCCCGTCTCACAAACCCGAAACCTTGGTGTCATCCTCGACTCCGCTCTCTCGTTCACCCCTCACATCTAATCTGTCACCAAATCCTGCCGGTCTCACCTCCGCAACATCGCCAAGATCCTCCCTTTCCTCTCCATCCAAACCGCTACCCTACTCGTTCAATCTCTCATCCTATCCCGACCGGATTACTGTATCAGCCTCCTCTCCGATCTCCCATCCTCCTATCTCTCCCCTCTTCAATCCGTACTTCACGCCGCTGCCCGGATCGTCTCTGTGCAGAAACGCTCTGGGCATATTACTCCCCTCCTCAAAAATCTCCAGTGGCTACCAATCAACCTACGCATCAGGCAAAAACTCCTCATCCTCGGCTTCAAGGCTCTCCATCACCTCGCCCCCTCCTACCGCACCTCCCTTCTTTCCTTCTACAGCCCAGCCCGCACCCTCCGCGCCTCTGCCACTAATCTCCTCACTGTGCCTCGTTCTCACTTGTCCTGCCGTCGACCCCCGGCCCACGTCCTCCCCCTGTCCTGGAATGCCCTCCCTCCACACATCTGCCAAGCTAGCTCTCTTCCTCCCTTCAAAGCCCTACTGAGAGTTCACCTTCTCCAGGAGGCCTTCCCAGACTAAGCCGCCTCCTTCCTTTCCCCCTACTCCCCCTCCCTATCCCCCTCGCCTTACCTCCTTCCCCTCCCCACAGCACCTGTATATATGTATATATGTTTGTACATATTTATTACTCCATTTATTTATTTTACTTGTACATATTTATTCTATTTATTTTATTGGGTTTATATGTTTTATTTTGTTGTCTGTCTCCCCCTTCTAGACTGTGAGCCCGCTGTTGGGTAGGGACCGTCTCTATATGTTGCAAACTTGTACTTCCCAAGAGCTTCGTACAGTGCTCTGCACACAGTAAGCACTCAATAAATACGATTGAATGAATGAATGAATGAATGAAATGTCATTGACCGATTGATTGATTGGAAAAGAAAGGGCATCTCACACACCACAGGTCCCCCGTCCTTGGGACTGCAGGTGTCTGCAAAGAACCAGCAGGCTGTTGGCATGTACCCCAGCTGGGACCCTTGCCCCGACCCCTACATAGCCAGCGGTTTCCTGAGCCTTAGGGTTCCTGGGCCAGGTCAGGCCCCCTGCTACCAACTGGCGATTCCTCTGGCTCTGCCCCTCTGTTACTCCCCTGCCCCACACCACCGCCCCCTGGCTCCCAGTCCCCGGCTTGTCTGAAGGGGCGGCTTTGCAACCCCATGGAAGTACAGCCAAGATGGAACTATGTCCCCCCACCGCCTCCCAACTTCCACATAGCCCCAGATGCCTGCAGTCTGGACCTCAGCCTGGGCTCCCGATGGCCGAGAGAATCTCCGGGTGCTTTAGCCTGACCACTTCCTGCTGTCCTGGAGACCCCGGGCCAGAACAGCCAAGATGGAGCTCTGTCTCCCACAACCACCAACCCACGGTCCCAGATGCCTGTCGTCTGGACCTCAGCCCGGACTGTCTGATGGCCAAGAGAATCTCCAGCTGCCTTTTTTAATGGCATTTATTAAGTGCTTACTATGTGCAAAGCACTGTTCTAAGCGCTGGGGAGGTTACAAGATGATCAGGTTTTCCCTCGGAGGGCTCACAGTCTTAATCCCCATTTTACAGTTGAGGTAACAGGCACAGAGAAGTTAAGTGACTTGCCCAAAGTCACACAGCTGACAATTGGCAGAGCTGAGATTTGAACCCCTGACCTCTGACTCCAAAGCCCGGGCTCTTTTCCACTGAGCCACGCTGCTTCTCATTCACGCTGCCTTGACCCGAGCACCCCCAGGACCCCAGGCCAGAATAGGCAAGACAGAACTGTGTGTCCTGTGCTCCTCCCCACCCTAACCCCACAACCACCCCGTAGCTCCAAATGCCTCGTTCTCGCCTGTCAAGCCTTCTACCCATGGCCCACCTCCTACCTCTGGCCTGGAATCCCCTCCCTCCTCACATCAGCCAAACTAGCTCTCTTCCCCCCTTCAGAACCCTACTGAGAGCTCACCTGCTCCAGTAGGACTTCCCAGACCGAGCCCCCCGCTTTCCTCTGCTCCTCCTCCCCTCCCCATCACCCCTACTCCCTCCCTCTGTTCTACCCCCTTCCCCGCCCCACAGCACTTGTATATATTTGTACATATTTATTATTCTATTTATTTTATTAATGATGTGTATACATCTATTATTCTATTTATCTATTTTGATGCTATTTACTTGATCTACTTATTTTGTTGTCTGTCTTCCCCTTCTAGACTGTGAGCCCATTGTTGGGTAGGGATGGCCTCTATCTATTGCTGATTTGTACTTCCCAAGTTGTTAGCACAGTACTCTGCACATAGTAAGCGCTCAATAAATACGATTGAATGAATGAATGCCTGTCATCCAGACCTCAGCCTGGGTTGTCCAATGGAAGAGAGAAGCTCCGGGTGCCTTGACCTGAGCACCCCGTGCTCTCTTGGGGTCCTGAAGGAGGAAGAGGGGAGGGGAAGGGAATGGAGGATCACTTTTAACTCCCTTTTCAAACCCTCTGTCCGCCAATTGTCAGCTTTGTGACTTTGGGCAAGTCATTTAACTTTTCTGTGCCTCAGTTCCCTCATCTGTAAAATGGGGATGAAGACTATGAGCCCCCCGTGGACAACCTGAATACCTTGTAACGCCCCCCAGCGCCTACAACAGTGCTTTGCACATAGTAAGCGCTTAATAAATGCCATTATTATTATTATTATTATTATTATTATTACCCCATCTTCCCATCAATAAAATTCAAATCATCAGGCATGATTTCCCTAAAGTCCTCCTGCTCCTCTTCAGTCTCTCCCTCTTCCTGATCACTTTGGCCTTCCCATCTGTCACAACGGTATCTCAAGAGACAATCCATTGCCTCCTCTCAAAATCTACCTACTCCACCAGCCCCTCCAACCCCATCCTTTCTCACCTTATCAAAACACTTGTCCACTCTCCAGGTACCAGCCCCGCTACCTCTCCAAACCCCCTCAGTGAGTTGTCTACACCCAATTCTTCCACTTCCTCTCCAATTCCTTTCTGGCTGACCCTCCCTCCCAGCCCCTACTCTCTATGGAAACCACCCTCTCTAAGTTCACCATTGACCTCCTTCTTGCCAAACCAACAGACTCTACTCCATCCTAATCCTCTTTGACCTTTGAAATGAGCACCGGATCACTCCTTTCTCCTGAAACATTATGTAACCCCTGACACTGTCCTCTCCTGATTTTCCTCTTGTTTGACTGCTCCTTTTCAGTGTTTATTGCAGGTTCCTCCTCTCCCTTCCACCAATCGTGGGGGCCCCTCAAGGCTCAGTTCTGTGTCCCCTTCTATTATTCATCTTCATTCACTCCTTTGGAGAACTCATTCACTCCCATGATTTCAACTACCATCTTTACGTGGATGATTCCAAAGTCCACCTTTCCAGACCTGGACTCTTTCCTTCTCAGCAGTCCCGCATTTCCTCCAGCCTTCAGGACATCCCTGCCTGGATGTTCTGCTGACACTTCTAACTTAACTTGTCCCAAATGGAACTCCTTGTCTTCCCATCCAAACTCTACCCTCCCCTTGTTTTCCACATCACTATATACAACATCACCATCTTTCTTATCTCTCAAGCCCATAACCTTGATGTTGTCCATGACTCCTTTCTCTAATACAACCCTCATAGTCAATATGTTACCAAATTCGGCTGGTTCTACCTTCATAACGTCGCTAAAACCCACCTTTTTCTCTCCATCCGAACTGCTACCATGCTGATCCAACCACTTATTCTATCGAGCCTTGACAACTGCATCTGCCTCCTCGCTGACCTCCCTGGCTGCTTTCGCTCCCCACACCAGTCCATACTTCACCTTGCCGCCCAGGTCATTTTTTCTAGAAACAATAAAACCCAAAAAAACACCCTCAGTCCATGTCTCCTCATTCCTCAAAAACCTCCAATGGTCCAAAAACCTCCACCTCCACATCAAACAAAAACTCCTTACAATCAGCTTTGCTACATTCAATCACTCTCCTCTTCCTACCTTACCTGGCTGATTTTCTACTACAGCCTCATTCACAAGCTTTGCTCCTCTAATGCCAGCCTACTCACTGTACCTCGATCTCATCTATCTCACCACTGACCCCTTGTCCATGATCTCCCTCAAGCATGGAACTCCTTACCCTTTCATATACTTCAGACCACCAAGACTGAAGACTGACTGAACTGAACTCCTTATCTTCCCTCCCAAACCCTGCCCTCTCCCTGATTTTCCCATCACTGTTGACAGCACTACCATCCTTCCCGTCTAACAAGCCTGCAAACTTGGTGTCATCCTCGACTCTGCTCTTTCGTTCACCCCTTACATCCAATCCATCACCAAAAACTGCCGGTCGCACCTCCGCAACATCTCCGAGATCTGCCCTTTCTTCTCCATCCAAACCGCTACCCTGCTGGTTCAATCTCTCATCCTATCCCGACTGGATTACTGCATCTGCCTCCTCTCTGATCTCCCATCCTCCTGTCTCTCCCCACTTCAATCTATACCTCACGCTGCTGCCCAGATCATCTTTGTGCAGAAACGTTCTGGGCACGTCACTCCACTCCTCAAAAATCTCCAGTGGCTACCAGTCAACCTACACATCAGGCAAAAACACACTCTTGGCTTCAAGGCTTTCCATCACCTCGCCCCCTCCTACCTCACCTCCCTTCTCTCCTTCTACAGCCCAGCCCACACCCTCTGCTCCTATGCTGCTAACCTCCTTACTGTGCCTCGTTCTAAACTGTCCCACCATCGACCCCCGGCCCATGTCCTCCCCCTGGCCTGGAATGCCCTCCCTCCACACATCAGCCAAGATAGCTCTCTTCCTTCCTTCAAAACCCTACTGAGAGCTCACCTCCTCCAGGAGGCCTTCCCAAGCTGAGCCCCTTCCTTCCTCTCCTCCTCCCCATTCCCCCCGCCCTACCTCCTTCCCCTCCCCACAGAACCTGTATATATGTTTGTACAGATTTATTGCTCTATTTTACTTGTACATATTTACTATTCTATTTATTTTATTTGTTTTGTTGTCTGTCTCCCCCTTCTAGACTGTGAGCCTGCTGTTGGGTAGGGACCGTCTCTATATATTGCCAACTTGTACTTCCCAAGCGCTTAGTACAGTGCTCTGCACACAGTAAGTGCTCAATAAATACGATTGAATGACTGAATGAACCACCAATCTCCCCATCTTCAAAGCGTTAGTAAAATCACATCCCCAAGAGGTCTTCCTCTACTAATCCCTTAGTTCTCATACTCCCTCTTCTTGCTACATTGCTTATGCACAGGGATGTGTACACTTTAAGCACTGGATATTCACCCCATCCTCAGCCCTAAAGTACTTATATACAAATCTGTAGTTTGTTTTAATGTACGTCTCCCATTCTAGGCCTTAGGTTCATTGTGGGCAAGGATTGTGTC
Organism: Tachyglossus aculeatus; assembly: GCF_015852505.1. Classification (NCBI taxonomy): domain Eukaryota; kingdom Metazoa; phylum Chordata; class Mammalia; order Monotremata; family Tachyglossidae; genus Tachyglossus; species Tachyglossus aculeatus. Next base: position 14,729,108 of record NW_024044829.1, on the reverse strand, counting down.
TACCAACTCTATTGTATTACACTCTTCCAAGGGCTTCGTTTAGTGCTCTGGGCTCTATAAAGTAAGAACTCAATAAATACCAATCAATGATTTACTGATTGCTAAACAAAAACAGTGCACTGCATTGCCCTCAATGGGTGCTAAATAAGTACTCCTGCCCAGAGTTCTCTGGGGTGCCGGTGGGAGAAAGGGGAGTGGGGGAGTTGTTTTGCAAGGGGTGGGGAGAGGGTGATTTTGCAGTAGGGAGATTCATTCATTCATTCATTCAATTGCATTTATTGAGCGCTTACTGTGTGCAGAGTACTGTACTAAGCGCTTGGGAAGTACAAGTTGGCAAGATATAGAGACAATCTCTACCCAACAGCGGGCTCACAGTCTAGAAGGGGGAGAAAGACAACAAACCATATTAACAAAATAAAATAAATAGAATAAATATGTATTTATTCTCGCCCCCCTCTCCATCCCCCCATCTTACCTCCTTCCCTTCCCCACAGCACCTGTATATATGTATATATGGTTGTACATATTTATTACTCTATTTATTTATTTATTTATTTATTTTACTTGTACATTTCTATCCTATTTATTTTATTTTGTTGGTATGTTTGGTTCTGTTCTCTGTCTCCCCCTTTTAGACTGTGAGCCCACTGTTGGGTAGGGACTGTCTCTATGTGTTGCCAATTTGTACTTCCCAAGCGCTTAGTACAGTGCTCTGCACATAGTAAGCGCTCAATAAATACGATTGATTGATTGAAGTGAAATAGAGTAATAAATCTGTACAAACATATATACAGATGCTGTGGGGAGGGGAAGGAGGTAAGGCAGGGGGGATGGGGAGGGGTAGAAGGGGGAGAGGAAGGAGGGGGATCAGTCTGGGAAGGCCTCCTGGAGGAGGTGAGCTCTCAGTAGGGCTTTGAAGGGAGGAAGAGAGCTAGCTTGGCGGATGTGCAGAGGGAGGGCATTCCAGGCCAGTGGGATGACATTCCAGGCCAGTGGGATGACATTCCAGGCCAGTGGGATGACGTGGGCCGGGGTTCGACGGCGGGACAGGCGAGAACAAGGCACAGTGAGGAGATTGGCAGCAGAGGAGCGGAGGGTGCTGGCTGGGCTATAGAAGGAGAGAAGGGAGGTGAGGTAGGAGCGGGCGAGGTGATGGAAAGTCTTGAAGCCGAGGGTAAGGAGTGAGAGGGTGAGGGTGAGATATAGCTGAGGTGATTATGGAGGTCATGGTGGGAAGGTGGAAATTCGTATTTGGCATGACTGATGGCTCCTTGAGGGATGGGCACACCCTGCTTTACTCTTGTTCCTGGATCTATGCTCCTTGGAGACCACCTCTGTCAAGTCCTCTCTCCCATTAGAGAGAAGCAGCATGACCAATCAATGAATCAATCAATCCTATTTACTGAGCACTTATTGCATGCAGAGTACTATTCTAAGCACTTGGGAGAGCACATATAACAGAGTTGGTAGATAAAAATCCCTGCCCACAACTAGCTTACAGTCTAGAGGAGAAGCTTACAATTTACAGTCTAGACCTAGTGGAAAAATCCCAGGCCTGAAGTCAGGATTTGGGTTCTAATCCTAATTCTTCCACTTGGCTGCTGTTTAAGCTGGGGCAAGTCATTTTAATTCTCTGGGCTCAGTTACGTTGCCTGTAAAATGGGAAGTCACTAGCTGTTATCCCTCCTACTTAGCTTTGAGTCTCATATGGGACAAGAAGTTGGCTCTACCTGATTATTCTGTATCTACCCCAAGCACTTAGTTCAGAGCTTGTCACAATGGTGATCACTTAACAAGTACCACAAGTATTAATATAACAACACAGCCCTGTTTCCAAATCCAGCTTATGTGGTGATAGCAGCAGCCCCTTCCTCACCGGATGTTTTCCCCAAAGTCTTAACCTATAATGCAAACTCACACACACATACACACATGCACATGCACACATATACACGAGAAAGCAGCAGAGATACTCTAACAACCCAATGTTTCACCCCAAGGAAGCAGCATCGTAGAGTCCTGGGGAGAGGGATGTCTGTCTGCAATAGTGCAGTACCTGTCTTTACTCCCTGGTGGGTATCTCAGACCTCCGGGCAAGTCTGGGAAGGACCCTGTCGGTGCCTTCACCCTGCAGCCTCCCTGGTAGAGGTGAAGCTCCTGGTGGACAGGGAACAATGTGTCTCTGGTCTATTCAGTGCTGCCTACGTGCCTAGTTAAGTGGAAATTCAAACCGCCACCACGGTGATCCAAGCACGTAGCCTGTTCTGCCTATCCCCCTTGCTGACCTCCCTGCCTCCTGTTTCTCCCCACTTCAGTCCTGATTTCACATTACTGCCTAGATTATTTTTCTAAAAAAAGGTTCAGTCCATGTTTCTCCACTCCTCAAAAATCTCCAAGATTACTGTGGTAGAAGGATACAAGTCTGAGGCCCCACATTTCCTGGGTCTTTGAGTAGAGGGAGAGAATGGGATGGGGCTGGTTGGGACAATTGGGTTGGTCATACTCATCTGTAGGAAGGAAGGGCAGCATTAGTTGTTAAAGCTAATAAAGGGGTTGGTTACCTTCTGCAGCTGCAGCCTGGGATTGTTGGAGGGTGAGGAACTTCTGCCATTCCTTGGAATCCTCCAACTTCCTGTCTCTCCCCATTTCAGCCTATACTTTACTCTGCTGCCCGGATTTTCTTTCTACAGAAACGGTCTGGGCATGTTACCTCCCTCCTCAAAAATCTTCAATGGTTGCCTATTAACCTCTGTATCAAACAAAAACACTATTGGCTTCAAAGCACTCCATCACCTTGCCCCCTCCTACCTCACCTCCCTTCTCTCCTTCCATAGCCCATTCCACACACTCCGCTCCTCTGCCGCTCTCATTGTGCCTCGTTCTCACCTGTTCCACCGTCGACCCCTGGCCCACGTCCTACCTCTGGCCTGGAATGCCCTTCCTCCTCACATCCATCAAACTAGCTCACTTCCCCCCTTCAAAGCACCTCCTCCAGGAGGCCTTCCCAGACTGAGCCCCCTTTTCCTCTTTCATTCATTCATTCAATTGTATTTATTGAGCACTTACTGTGTGCAGAGCACTGTATTAAGGGCTTTGGAAGTACAAATCGGCAACATAGAGAGATGGTCTCTACCCAACAATGGGCTCACAGTCTAGAAGGGGGAGACAGACAACAAAACAAGTATGCAGGCGTCAATGCCATCAGAATAAATAGAATTATAGCTATATACATATCAATAATAAAATAGGGTAATGAATATGTACAAATAAAATAGAGCAATAAATATGTACAAATATATACAAGTACCATAGGGAAGGGGAAGAGGGTAGGGTGGGGGGAGGAGGGCGGCGATTGGGAGGGGAGGAGGAGGAGGAGAGGAAAAAGAGGGGGATCAGTCTGGGAAGGCCTCCTGGAGGAGGCGAGCTTTCAGTAGGGCTTTGAAGACAAGAAAAGAGCTAGTTTGGTGGATGTATGGAGGGAGGGCATTCCAGGCCAGAGGAAGGAACTGGGCCAGGGGTCGACGGCAAGACAGGTGAGACGAGGCACAGTGAGGAGGTTAACCTCAGAGGAGTGGAGGGTGCGGGCTGGGCTGTAGAAGGAGCGAAGGAAGGTGAGGTAGGAGGGAGCAAGGTGACGGAGAGCGTTGAAGCTGAAAGTGGGGAGTTTTTGCTTGATTTAAAGGTTGACAGGCAACCACTGGAGACTTTTGGCGGAGGGGAGTGACATACCCAGAGAATTTCTGTACAAAGATAATCTGGGCAGCAGCCCTCCCCTCCCCTCCGCATCACCCCTGCTCCCTCCTTCTGCTTTTCCCTCCTCTCCACTGCACAGCACTTGTGTACATATGTACATATTTAATATTCTATTCATTTTATTAATGATGTGTATATATCTATAATTCTATTTATTTATATTGATGCTATTGATGCCTGTCTACTTGTTTTGTTTTGTTGCCTGTCTCCCCACTTCTAGACTGTCAGCCCGTTTTTGGGTAGGGATTGTCTCTATCTGTCACCGAATTGTAATAATAATAGTAATGATGGCATTTATTAAGCACTTACTATGTGCAAAGCACTGTTCTATGTGCTGGGTAGGTTACAAGGTGATCAAGGTGTCCCACGGGTGGCTCACAGTCTTTATTCCCATTTTACAGATGAGAGAACTGAGGCCCAGAGAAGTTGTGACTCGCCCAAAGTCACACAGCTGACAATTGGCAGAGCAGGGATTTGAACCCATGACCTCTGACTCCAAAGCCCGTGCTCTTTCCACTGAGCCATGCTGCTTCTCTACTAATTGTACTTTCCAAGTACTTAGTACAGTGCTCTGCACACAGTAAGTGCTCAATAAATACGATTGAATGAATGAATGAATACAGTCTCTGGAGGGTGTTTGCTTTCCATGTTCCCCTTTCACTGAACTTGGTCTAGTGATATTAAAGCTTAGCTTTGAATCAAGGAGGACATAAATTTCAATTTTAACTTTTGTCTATAGTAAAAACAACCACTATATAACAATTCCATTTAAGAATACATACGTATATAAATATATTCATATTCAACGCATGCATTCACACACAAATACGTACAGAATCTTCTGGTGTTAAAAGTCTTCTAGACTGTGAGTCCATTGTGGGCAGGGATTCTCTCTGTTTCTGACCTGTACTTTCCAAGTGTTTAGTACAGTGCCCTGCGCACAGTAAGAGCTCAATAAATATGATTGAATGAATAAAAAAATCCACCAAGGGGAAATATCTAGTTCACACTGACCTGCCTCGAAGCCCAGGCTGGGAATAAGGCCATGCCAGCAATTTCCAGGTGACCTCAGGGGGAGAAGTACGGGGAGAGAAATCTCCTGTTGCTATGGTAACAACTGTGGCCAGAACAATTGCTATTTGCTCAGACAATTTTCCGTGGGACTGTAATATGCTACAGTCCCACATTGCTTTTAATCTGAAATTTACCCAATACTTAGCAGAATACTTGATATAGAATGAGCACTTCCTGTCCCCCAAATCTCCCCTTATCAACCCAATGATGACCCATTTAACTTCCCCATGCTTTCTCTCATCTTTCCCAGCCTTTCTCAAGAGATCTCCTGCATCCTTTTAAAATCTACCCCCTTCCCTGTGCCTCCTACTCCATACTTTCACATCCTATAAAAGTACTTGCTCCCACTCTTCTTCTCTCCCTGACCACCATCTTTCACTGCTCACTCTCCAATGGCTCTATCCTCTCCATTTTCAAACACACCCAACTATCCCCTATCTTTTTAAACAAAAAACCTTACCCCAACTACTCTTCTACCTATTGCCCCTCTGCACCCACTTTCTCTTCTCCAAATAATAATAATAATGGCATTTGTTAAGTGCTTGCTGTGTGCCAAGGATTGTTCTAAGTGCTGGGGTAGATACAAGGTAATTAGTTTGTCCCTTGTGGGCCTCACAGTCTTAATCCCCATTTTATAGATGAGGTAACTGAAGCCCAGAGAAGTTAAGTGACTTGCCCAAAGTCACACAGTGGACAAGTGGCAGAGCCAGGATTAGAATCCATGACCTCTGACTCCCAAGCCCATGCTCTTTCCACTACACGACCCTCTGCAATCTGCTTCCACCTTGTCCACTCCACTGAAACTGTTGTCTTGAAAGTCACCAGTGACTTTCTCCCTGCAAATCTGATGGATTCATCTCCATTCTAATTCTCCTTGACCACTTAGCTGCCTTTGACCCTAGATACCACCCGCTTCTCCTGGAAACACTAGTCAACCTTGGTTTCTTTGATATAATAATAATAATAATAATAATAATAATAATAATAATGGTACTTGTTAAGCGCTTACTATGTGCCAAGCACTGTTCTAAGTACTGGCGTAGATACGAGAGAATCAGGTTGTACTACGTGGGGCTCACAGTCTTAATCCCCATTTTACACAGAGAAATTAAGTGACTTGCCCAAAGTCACACAGCTGATAAGTGGCGGAGCCGGGATTAGAACCCACGACCTCTGACTCCCAAACCTGTGCTTCTCCCACACAGCAACACTGCTTCTCCCACTAAGCCATACTGCTTCTCCTGGTTCTCCCATCTGGCTATTCGCTACTCCTTTCTGGTCACTTTCACAGGTTCCTCCTCTCCCTCTCACCCCTATCTGTGGGAAGTCCCTCAGGGCTCAGTTTGGGTCATCTTCTATTCCCCATTTGCACCCAGCCCCATAGGGAAAATAACTGGCTCCCTCGAGGCTGATTCCCAAATCTATCTCTCCAATTGGTCATTCAATTATATTTATTGAGCATTACTGTAGCACCTGGGGGACTACAATATAACAATATAACAGTACAGAGTAACACCTTCCCTGCCTACAATGAGCTGACAGTCTAAAGATGAGCTTACAGTCTAGAGATGAGTTTACTCTCCTCCTGTGCAATCTCATTTCCCTCAAGACATCCCAGGATGTTCCATCAATACCTAAAACACAACGTGTCCAAAATTGAACTCCGCATCTTCCCACTCAAACCTTCTTCCCCAGAAACTTGCCCATTATTAGTGACAACAAAACGATACTCTCTGCGTCTCAAATCCTATCCTATCAGTTCTTCCTTCACAGCCCATCCCACACACTCCGCTCCTCTGCTGCTCCTCACTGTACCTCGTTCTCACCTCTCCCACAATCGAACCCTGGCCCGCGTCCTACCTCTGACCTGGAAAGCCCTTCCTCCTCACATCCATCAAACTAGCTCAAATTCACTCTTTCCTCTCAATCTGCTGATCCAAGCACTTATCCTATCCCTCCTTTCACTCCTTGCTGAGCTCCATGCCGCCTGTCTCCCCTACTCCAGTCCTTATTTCACTCCGCTGCCTGGATCATTTAAAAAAAAATAAAGTTCAGCCCATGCTTTCACATTCCTCAGAAATCTCCAGTTGTTGCCCATCCACCTCCGCATCAAACAGAAACTCCTCCCATAGGCTTTAAGGCACTCAATTACTTTGTAAATATGTACAAACATATATACAAGTGCTGTGCGGAGGGGAAGGAGGTAAGTCTGGAGAGATGGGGATGGGTAGAGATAAAAACATGGCCACTCAAAGTGGTTTGGCATTACTTGAATCACTTGATTTTCATCCTCCTTCATAGGCCTCTAAGAGGATCTGACCCAGCCAGCTATGGAGTTGATATATCGCTGCCCTCAATGAGACCAGATGTCCTGATGAAGGGCAGCTCCCAGAGGAAGGTGTCACATACACTTCCTTTCAGAGGGGACTCCCTTCTTCAGAAAAGGCATCTGAGGGCAAGGGGGGGTGGGGGGGGAAGCAGATGATCCGCAGTGGGTGGAAAGCAATGTCGCTGCACCTTTCTTTATCAGAGGGCTCATCTGGCTTTCCGTCGAGTGATCTTTTCTCGAATGGTGCTGCCAAGATGTGAAAACACAGAGATCACTGATTTACCCCTTTCAGTTTGATTTCAATAAAAGGTTGGATGCCAAGGTTTCCCCACATCCCTGCTAAGGACCCTGTGCTTTTTACCCTCAGGTCTCCGGTTCTACAGTGGGAGTACTCTTGGTGTTCTACAGTTCTCTTGGGAGTTTCCTTTGTTGCTCCAAGATAAAACAAGGCTGACTTGCAGCAGCAGGAGCTGCAGTTGCCGCAGGAGGCAGAGGAGGATCCTGAGCCGTTTAATCTACTTCCACAGCTCTCAACCTAGAGGTTAGTTTCCCGGCCAGTTCTGCCTCTGCTCTAAGGAACAGAGACCAACCACCTCTACAGTGGTGAGGGATCCCAGTTGTTTCCAGGGGATCCACCCTCGGGACCTGCTCCCATCTAATCATCAGCCAAGGACTGTAGACCAACACAGGCTCACTGTGGCACAAAGGTAACAGGTTGAGGTACCGACAGAACATTTACCGGGTCCTTGGGTAGGGGGAGGGAGTGGGGTGGAAGTGGTTTGGGACGATTGGGTTGGCCAAACTCATCTGTGGGAAGGAAGGGCAGCATTAGCTGTGAAGCAAATAGAAGGGTGGGTTACTTTCTGCAGCTGCAGCCTGGGGCCATTTGAGAGTGAGAAAGTTCTGCAGTTGCTTGGATTACAGGCTCTTCAGGGTGTTCACCATCTGCTGAACTTGGTCTTGTGATATTAAAGTTTTGAATCTAGGAGGACATCAATTACAATGTTAATATTTGGCTACAATACATATAATTATTAAATATGTAACAATTCCATTTTAGAATATAGGTATGCAAATATACATTCATATTCAAAACACACATTCACATACACACATGCAAGTGTACAGAAAAGTGATGTTGAAAGACAAGCTCAGAGCAATACCTGCTTCTCACTGACCCTCTTCAAAGCCCAGCCTGGGTCTAAGGGCGAGCCAACAATTTTCACAGGACCTCAAAAGGCGGGGGTGGGGGGAAATCATCCGTTGCTTTGGTAACAATTGTGGCCAGACAATGATAACTGCTCAGACAATTTTCCTTGGGATTGTAACTTTAGAGCAGACTCTGGGCTATCTGGATTCCACCCCACCCATTCCACTGAAACTGCTCTCTTGAAAGTCACCAGTGACTTTTTCCCTGCCATATCTGATGGATTTAACTTCATCCTAATTCTCCTTGACCTCTCAGCTGTCTTAGACCCTAGATACCACCCCCTTCTCCTGGAAACACTAGCTAACCTTGGTTTCCTTGATAAAATCCTCTCCTGATTCTCCCATCTCTCTAGCCACTTTCACAGGCTCCTCCTCTGCCTCTCACCCCTACCTGTGCGGAGTTCCTCATGGCTCAGTCAGGGTTTTCTTCAATTCTCCATTCACAACCAACGTATCCCTATCTACCTTACCTTTCTCCTTTCCTACTACAACCCAGCCCTCACACTTGGCTCCTCTAATGCTAGCCTTCTCACTGTACTTTGGTCTCGTCTATCTTGCCCTTGAACTCTCACCCATGTCCTGCCTCTGGCCTGGAACCACTCTCCCACCCCATATCTCACAATAACTCTCACCCCATTCAAAGCCTTATTGAAGGCACATCTCTTCCAAGAGGCCTTCCCTGACTAAGCCCTCGTTTCCTCGTCTTCAACGTCCTTCTGCGTCACCCTGACCACCAAAACCTGCCGGTCTCACCTCCGCAACATCACCAAGATCCACCCCTTCCTCTCCATCCAAATGGCTACCTTGCTGGTTCAATCTCTCATCCTGTCCCCTATCCTATCAGCCTACTTTCTGATCTCCCATCCTCCTGTCTCTCCCCGCCTCAGACTATACTTCATTCTGCTGCCCGGATTATCTTTCTACAGAAATGTTCTGGGCATGTCACTCCACTCCTCAAAAATCTCCAGTGGTTGCCTGTCAACCTTCGAATCTAGTGAAAACTCATCACTTTCGGCTTCAAGGCTCTCTATCACCTCGCCCCCTCCTACCTCACCTCCTTTCTCTCCTTATACAGCCCAGCCCACACACTCTACTCCTCTGCCGCTAACCTCCTCACTGTGCCTCATTCTTGCCTGTCCCGCCGTCGACCCCCGGCCCATGTCCTTCCACTGGCCTGGAATGCCCTACCTCCCCACACCCACCAAACTAGCTTTCTTCCTCCCTTCAAAGCCCTACTGAGAGCTCACCTCCACCAGGAAGCCTTCCCAGACTGAGCCCCCTTTTTCCTCTCTTCCTCCCCTCCCCATCGCCTCCCTCCCCCTGCCCTACCCCCTTTCCCTCCCCACAGCACTTGTATATATTTGTACATATTTATTACTCTATTTTATTTGTACATATTTACTATATTTACTTTATTAATGATGTGTATATAGCTATAATTATGTTTATTCTGATGGTATTGACACCTGTCTACTTGTTTTGTTTTGTCGTCTGTCTGTCCCTTCTAGACTGTGATTCTGTTGTTGGGAAGGGACCATCTCTATATTTTGCCAATTTTCACTCCCCAAGGGCTTAGTACAGTGCTCTGCTCACAGTAAGCGCTCAATAAATATGATTGAATGAATGAATGATTGACTGACTGACTGCTACTGCCGCTGCTGACACCTTGACTTCCCCTCCCTATGCTAAGTATGAGGACATTTCCAGTAACAGCACGGAAAATCGGCCTGGGTCCCCACTTTGAGGGAGGTAGAACTTGAGCTGCTTATGCCTAAGAGTCCCTGGGGAGGTAAGGCCAGCCCCTCCCTAGGGCCGGAACCCTCCTCTGCCCCGAGTTAGAGCACAAGCTCCTGCTGGTGTGTCCACCGTTCCCAGGCTGGAGGCTTCCCTGGGACACTATGGTTCTGCTTCTCCTCCCTCCACCTCCCCAATTAGCACAGGTAGGACTTACTGCCCCTATAAAGGGCACGTTTAAAATTTTGGGGTTCCCTATGCCTCTCTGGAGGCACTGGCTTTATCTCAGGGGAGAACCTATCTGGTCCCTACCCTGACCCTAACCTGTCCTGACCCTGACCTTTGAATTCTGGAAGGGTCAGGACATCTCTGCTTGATCTTACATGTCTGAACAAACCAGGATTCTTGAACCTAAAGCCATCAGAGAGACGAAAACATGGCCACTCAAAATGGTTTGGCATTACTTGAACCACTTGATTTGCATCCTCTAAGAGGATCTGAGCCATATATCGCTGCCCTCAATGAGACCAGATGGCCTGATGAAGGGCAGCTCCGAGAGGAAGGTGTCACATACACCTCCTTTCAGAGGGGACTCCCCTTTTCAGAAAAGGCCTCTGAGGGCAAGGGGGGAGGGGAGGGGAAGCAGATGGTCACCAGTGGGTGGAAGGCAATGTCGCTGCACCTTTCTATATCAGAGGGCTCATCTGGCTTTCTGCCCGAGTGATCTTTTCTTGAATGGTGCTGCCAAGAGGTGAAAACACTGGGATCACTGATTTACCCCTTTCAGTTTGATTTCAATAAAAGGTTGGATGCCAAGGTTTCCCCACATCCCTGCTAAGGACCCTGTGCTTTTTACCCTCAGGTCTCCGGTTCCACAGTGGGAGTCCTCTTGATGTTCTACAGTTCTCTTGGGAGTTTCCTTTGTTGCTCCAAGATAAAACAAGGCTGACTTGCAGCAGCAGGAGCTTCAGTTACTGCAGGAGACAGAGGAGGACCCCGAGCCATTTAATCCACTTCCACAGCTCTCAATCATGAGGTTAGTTTCCCAGCCAGTCCTGCCTCTGCTCTCTAAGGGACAGTGACCAACCACCTCTACAATGGTGAGGGGTCCCAGTTGTTTCCAGGGGATCCACCCTCGGGACCTGTTCCCACCTAATCATCGGCCAAGGCCTGTAGACCAACCCAGGCTCACTGTGGCACAAAGGCAACAGGTTGAGGTACAGGCCAGACATTTCCTGGATCTTTGAGTAGGGGGAGGGAGTGGAATGGAGCTGGTTTGGGACGATTGGGGTGGCCAAACTCATCTGTGGGAAGGAAGGGCAGCATTAGCTGTGAAGCAAATAGACGGATGGGTTACATTCTGCAGCTGCAGCCTGGGGTCATTTGAGAGTGAGGAAGTTCTGCAGTTGCTTGTATTACAGACTCTTCTGGTTGTTCGCCTTCAGCTGAACTTGGTCTTGTGATAGTAAAGCTTAGCTTTGAATCTAGGAAGACATCAGTTACAATGTTAATATTTAGCTACAATAAATAGAAATATTAAATATGTAACAATGCCATTTCAGAATATATGAATATATGTATATATTTTCATATTCAATGCACACATTCATACACACACTTGCAAGTGTACAGAATATGCTGCTGTTGAAAGACACTTAGAGCAGGTACCAGGTTCACACTGACCCCCTTCAAAGTCCAGGCTGGGGATAAGGGTGAGCCGGCAATTTTCAGGGGACCTCAAATGGGGGAAATCATCCGTTGCTATGACAACAACTGTGACCAGAACAATGGCTATTTTCTCAGACAAATTTCCTTGGGACTGTAACCTTAGAGCATTGCGTATACTCTGCAGTTTACCTAGCTTGTATTTTTGAATTTCTGAGGATCATCAAACCTTCTAAATTAAGGCCCAAAAGAAGGAAATGTGAGCCTCAGCCCATCATCCCATCTTTTTCTCGCCTGTCACAGGGGAAGTAGAAATAATTTTCTTTCCTGGGAAACCAAACCTCCAGAGAGGAATTCAAAAGTGTTTGCTACTATTTCCTCAACTAAATTTGAGCACGTTCTCTTGAATTTGGAATGGTAAGCAGGGGAAAAGAAAACGAACTTTAGAAAATTATTGAACTCAATTTGAAAAAGTGCTGGAAAATTAGTGCCCTGGATGAGAACCTAAGATGCCCTGGCAATATAAGAGCGCAAAACCCCACCCTGGTGAAGCTTGTCCAGAACAGAGACACCACCGAACAATCCCCCTGGCATCATTGTTGTCAAGTGCTGTCAAATTGTTTCCGATTTATAGTGACTCCTTGGACCCACTGGCATAAGGCCAGCTTTAATGCCAGCTGGCTCCTTCAGGGGGCTGAGGCAGGACCAGAATCCCCTCAAGGAAGTTGACGTTGCTTACTGTCCATTCCCTAACATCTGCTCAGTAGTTTAGTGGACTTGAGTTTCAAGATGGCAGAGTATTCTTTGCCCAATATGATGCTCGAAAAGAACATGGGACACAGCACAGGAACAGTCCAGATCATTGGTTATTAGAGTGCAAGCTCTTTGTGGGGAGGGACCACGCCTTCATTCATTCAATCACACTTATTGAGCACTTACTGTGTGCAGAGCACTGTACTAAGTGCTTGGGAAGTACAGGTTGGCAACATATAGAGACAGTCTCCACCCAACAACGGGCTCACAGTCTAGAGGGGGGGCGGCAGATAACAAAACAAAACATGTGGACAGGTGTCAGGTCATCAGAATAAATAGAAATATAGCTAGATGCACATCATTAACAAAATAAATAGAATAGTAATAAATAGAAATATGTATTAGTAAAATAGAGTAATAAATCTGTACAAACATATACAGGTGCTGTGGGGAGGGGAAGGAGGTAGGGGATGGGGAGGAGGAGAGGAAAAAGGGGGCTCAGTGTGGGAAGGCCTCCTGGAGGAGGTGAGCTCTCAGCAGGGCTTTGAAGGGAGGAAGAGAGCTAGCTTGGTAGATGTGAGGAGGGAGGGCATTCCACGCCTTGTGTTTCTGCTGCTTACTACAGTGGACCCTTCATAAATACCCCTGCTCCGACTATTGAACATGGGCATAAACTCTCTGGAGAGAATAACTATGACATTTGTTAATAATAATAATAATAATAATGATAAATGATAGCATTTGTTAAGCACTTACTATGTGCGAAGCATGGTTCTATGCACTGGGGGAGGGGGATACAAGGTGATCAGGTTGTCCTATGTGGGACTCACAGTCTTGATCCCCATTTTACAGATGAGGTCACTGAGGCTCAGAGAAGTTAAGTGACTTGCCCAAGGTCACATAGCAGACAAGTGGCAGAGCCCAGATTAAATCAAAGGTTACTATGTGCCAAGCACTGTACTAAGCCTTAGGGTAGATGCCAGTCACTGGACCTGTCCCACATGGAGCTCCTGCTTAAGTAGTGGGGAGAATAGGTATTTAATCTCCATTTTTCAGATAAGGAAATTGAGGCATAGAGAAATTAGGTGAACTGCTCAAGGTCACACAGCTAGGAGGTGGCAGAGCCGGGAATAATAATAATAATTCATTCATTCATTCAACTGTGTGCAGAGCACTGTACTAAGCACTTGGGAGGTACAAATTGGCAACATATAGAGATGGTCTCTATCCTACAACTAACCCTAACCCTTGGAGTACAGGAGGAAGGAGGGGAGGCAGGACGAGAGAATGTGATTGACAGCCTTGAAGATGGTATTCATTAAGTACTGGGGTAGAAACAAGCAAATGAGGTTAGACTCAGTCTCTGCCCCTCATCGAGTTCACAATCTCCATCCCTGTTTTACAGATAAGATCCTTGAGAACTAGAGAAGTGAAGTAACTTACCCAAGGTCACAAAGTAGGCCAGAGATAGAGCTGAGATTAGAACCCAGGTCCTTCTGACTCTCAGGCCCAAGGTCTATCCCCTACACTGTGCTGTTTTCTTAAGAAACAGCTAGTCTCTATACTGATATGAGAGGAAATCAGAGGTGTGGGGGAATTAATTGCAGGAGTGAGCTTTAGGAAAGGAGAGGGCAGAAAAATCCTTAGCATGATCAATAGTGGATGCAGAAAAAGGAAAAAGTAAGAAAGAGGAAAAACAGCATTTTAGTTACTCATCTGTGGGGGTTGGTTAGAAACAGCCAAGTCACCCTCAGGCTCTGGGTCATTGAGACATCTGAAAATTAATACCGAAAGTCAATCAGAATGAATTAGTGCAGCCATATAGTGAAAAATGGAAAAAGATGGGTCGGCTGGTCTTCAAAGTCCCAACCCGGGCCAGCCCCCTCCCCACACACCCACCATAGCTACAACTAACTGCCCATGCCCCCACCCAGGGTCAACATAACACGCTCCCCAAGAGCAGTACCCCTCACCCCCCCAAAAAAGTCAGGGAAACCCCCAAAATGACCCCCCATTCACTAAGCCCCAGCACCCCAAGAAAGAAAGCAGCGATTCAGCAGAACCCACAGAAGCAGCCCAGTAAAGGTTGCCACCTCCCTGGAGGCTCATATGAGTCAGGGAGCTTAAGTGGGAGCAGCTGATTCGGGTGGGGGGCAAGCAGGGGTCGGACAAGCCAGAAGTCACTCATCTCCTGGGCTGGAGTAGGAACACCTGGGCTGGGGATAGGGCAGGGTCAGCAGCCTCCTGAGAGGAAAGCACAGAGGCCTCCATGGAGGAGAGTGGCTAGTGTGGGGACGGGGCCCAGGAGTCTCCCCAGGAACCCTCCTCTCAAGTGAACCCACTTTCTGGAAACCCGTGGTCACAGTGGGCTAACTGCCCCACGTTTGATCTCTTTACCAGGGGTTTGACATTGCCATTATTCCCTTTTCCCCTGACATTTTGGCTGGATTTGGCGCCTCCTAAGGAGCAGGGGGTGGGGGAGCCTACCTCCCCCCTCACCCGCACAGCTCTGCCCGGCCGGCTGCCCCTGGAGGGGGAGGGGTCCCCTGCCATCCGGGGGAGGGGGACCCCCTTTCTCTGGATCCTCAGAGAATGATTATAATAATTGTGGCATTTGTTAAGCACTTACTATGTGCTAGGCACTGTTCATACGAGATAATCAGGCTGGGCATGGTCCCTGTCTCACGCGGGCCTTGCAATCCTAATCCACACTTTACAGAGGAGAAAACTGAGGCACAGAGAAGTGAAGTGATTTGCCCAGTGTCACCCAGCAGAGGGTTTAGTCGGTAGAGCACGGGCCTGGGATTCAGAAGGACCTGAGTTCTAATAACTGCTCTGCAAGTGTCTCCTGTGTGACCTTGGGCAAGTCACTTCACTTCTCTGTGCCCCAGTTCCCTCCTCTGGAGAATGGGGAGTAAGACTGTGAGCCCTATGTGGGACAGGGACTGTGTCCAACCCAGTTACCTTGTACCTACCACAGTGCCTGGAACATAGTAAATGCTTAAGAAATACAATTATGATTATGATTATGATGTGGCAGAGCAGGCATTAGAACCCACGGCCTCTGACTCTCAAGGCCCAGGATCTTTCAGCCTCCTCCTTCTCTGATCGACCATACATCAATTGATGGAATCAGTAAAGCATTTCTTGAGTGTAGAGCAGTCGGTCAGTTTTATTTATTGAATGCTAACTGTGTGCAGAGCACTGTACTAAGTGCTTGGAAGAGTACAAGAGCATTGTACTAAGTGCTTGGAAGAGTACAGTGTAACAATATAACAGACATATTCGCTGCCCACAACAAGTTCACAGACTGGCAGGGAGTTGGGAGAGTACAGTGCAACAGAGCTGGTAGGCACATTCCCTGCCTACAAGCATCTTACAGTCTAGAGAGAGAAACAGACATGAATATAAATTAATAAAATCACAGATATGTACATAAGCACTTGGGAGAGCATGATGTATCAGAGTTTTTAGACACACTCTCCGCCTACCAGGAGCTGACACTCTCATGGGGGAGAAACAACGTGGCCTAGTGGAAAGAACAAAGGCCTGGGAGTCAGAGGACCTGGATCCTAGTCCCAGCTCTGTCACATATCTGCTCTGTGACCTTGGGCAGGTCACTTCACTTCTTTTTGCCTCGGTGACATCATCTGTAACAAGGGGATTAAATCCTACTCGGTCCTACTTAGACTGTGCTCCCCATGTGGGACAGGGACTTTGTCCAACCAGGTTAACCTATACCTATCCCATTGCTTAGAACTATGTTTGACACATTGTAAGCTCTAAACAAGTACCTTAATTATCAATCAAGTTGGGGAGGCCTGGAATTGCTCAATGGAAGGGATTTATTTGAGATAATATTTTTAATTGAAGGAAAGGGGGCTATGTTCTCAGTGGTACCTTCGTCACAATTCATTGATTCTATCATATTTATTGAGTGCTTACAGTGTGTAGAGCAGTGTACCAAGCGATTAAACTATGATATTAGGATTTAGGTCTCGAAAGAAAAAGAAATTCAGAATATGGAGATGGCTGCTGTTAAATAAGATAAAATGGAAAACTTACTAGAATGGAAGATAAATACTGGGAAAAGTAGCTTTCAGAATGCTGGAGACAATAATGTGCATATCCACGGAGTCTGAAAGACATGATGTAGAAATAAGAGAAGCTTTAAGGAGCTATCCCCATGAGAATGTTCAGATATCTTTGTTGCAGTTTTATATTATAATGTGATGCTAATTTGCCCCTCACTTGGCAGGTAGACAATCAGTAGTGTACTCTCCGCAAGATGATTTTTGCAAGCATGATGCTTGGTAGTAGGGTCAGAGTTTTTCTCCTTTTTTATTTTTTCTATAGGTATTTGTTAAGCTCTTACTATATGTCAGGCAGTGTATTTGGGCACTGGGGTAGATACAAACTAATCAAATTGGACACAGTCCGTGTCCCACATGGGACTAACAGGCTAAATCCCCATTTTACAGGTGATGTAACTGAGGCACAGAGAAGTTGAGTGACTTGCTTAAGATCACACAAATACATTGGCAGAGCCAGGATAAGAATCCAGTTCCTTCTGACTCCCAGGCCCACGTTATATCCACTAGACCATGCTGCAAGAGTTAAGACTTTGACTCAAACTAGGGCTCTGTTTGGAATTTGGCCTAGATTTCAAGTTGGATTTAGATATCAAGAGATAATTGGAATGCAATGTCAACCCCGGCTTCCCTTAAGGAGAACGGGGCAGCTTGTATCCATAAAGTAAGCACATCAGAAATACCATAATAATAATAATAATAAAGATCACTTGCTTGCCGTGTGACCTTGGGCATGTCCCTTAACTTCTTTTTGTTTCAGCTTCCTCTTCGGTAAAATGGGGATTCAAGTAAAATGGGGATTCAATACCTGCTCCTCTTCCTACTTAGACTGTGAGTCAATGACGGACAGGAACTGTGTCTGAGCTGATTATTTTCTATCTACCCCAGTGCTAAATACAATGTTTGGCACACAATGAGCACTTAACAAGTATCACATTTTCAACTATTACTTCTCTCAGACCTCCAGTCACTATAGATAACCTTTATAAAAGGGACAGGAATATAGGAGGGTATGAGAGAAGTCTTTGCTTCCTTCTGAGACATGGAAGTCTGGAGCATGGCTTAGTGGATAGAACATGGGCCTGGGAGTCAGAAGGACCTGGGTTATAATCCCAGCACTGCTACCTGTCTGCTATATGATCCTGGGTAAGTCACTTCACTTCTCTGTGCTGTCAAATGGGGATAAGAATGTGAGTCCTATATGAGACAGGGTCTGTGTCCAACCAGATTAAATGGTATCTACTCTATCTCTTAGAACAGTATTTGGCACCTAGTCAGCATTTAACAACTACTATAATAATTCTATTTATTCTGACGATTTTGACACCTGTCTACATGTTTTGTTTTGTTGTCTGTCTCCCCCTTCTAGACTGTGAGCCCGTTGTTGGGTGGGGACCATCTCTTTACGTTGCCGACTTGTACTTCCCAAGCGCTTAGAACAGTGCTCTGCACACAGTAAGCGCTCAATAAATTCGATTGAATGAATATAATGATTATTAGTGTTCCTTTGGGAAAACAGTACTGGGTGACAGTATCACAGTACTTGAGCTCAGGACGGGATAATGTTAATTAATCAATCAGTCATTTGTGTTTATTGAGCACTTACCATGTGCAGATCATTCATTTCATTCAAGTGTATTCATTGAGCGCTTACTGTATGAAGAGCACTGTACTAAGCACTTGGAAAGTACACTACAGCAATAAAGAGAGACAATCCCTGCCCTCAGTGGGCTTCATTCAATCGTATTTATTGAGCATTTAGTGTGTGAAAACCACTGTACTAAGCAGTTGGAACACTTTACTAAGCACTTGGGAAAGTGCAATACAACAGAATTGTCCACAATGACCTGACAGTTTACAGGGGGAGATAGACATTAATATAAATTACACCTGGGGAAGCATTAGAGCATAAGGAGAGGTAGTATAAATGATGGGGGATGGGGTGAAAACCAAAGTTCTTAATAGATGCACAGCCATGTGCAGAGTCATTGCAAAGGGGAGTGTGGGGAAGGTAAATGAAGAGAGAGCTTATTCAGGGAAGGCATCTTGGAGGAGACCTTCTCCACTCACGTCTGGTCTGTGTGTTTATGACCTGCTCTTCCCTCCACATGCTGTGGTGGGTTGTGCTTTGGAGGTAGACACAAACTCCGTGAGTAAATTTCCAATTGACTCTCTGATTCTGAAAAAAATGTAAAGACCACTTGGAAAGAGTTCTTCCATGCTTTAGAAATAGTTAAACCCGAGTTTCAATGCACGTATATGATGCATAATTTACTATTTCCAAAGGACATTTTTTAACAGCTTCTCTTTATACAAGACACCTTAGCTATATGATTTCTGAGTTTCTTCAATGTTTTAACTGTATAATTCTTTAGCCAAATAGTAGAATGAAATAGTTTGAAATTTAAAGGTGAATGAACATTTATCCTTTATGTTGACCATTAGGGTTATCATAAGCTTTCTGTAACTGGCTCATAGAGCAATCAGTCTATAGTATTCACTGAGTATTGACTGTACACAGAGCACAAACCAAAGCTCTTGAGTGAGTATAAAAAAGATAAAAGGCATGATCCCTGTCTCAAGGAACTTACAGTCTATTGGCATTGAGTGGTACAGAATAATTTCCAGTTGGATGAAAAAGAAAATGAAAAGATGAATAAATGAGTCATTAAGTTCTTTAATAGTATCTAAGTTGTATGGCTGGCTGTGAGTGCAAATGAATAAATTGGGTAGTTGAGCGGGTATAATCTGTGGAGAAGAAAATAGTCAGCAAGTGGTTAAATTATAATCGAAAATATGGGCATAGTTAGAATTGATGGCAGTGCCTACGAAACTGTACTCAAACTTGTTGTCAACATGATGAAGAAAAGTTCCTGGATTTGTTCCACCACCATCTCTGATAACGAAGATCTTCAGGGATTTTGGGAGCTGGCAGGGTCCCTGGACCTTTAAAATGTTTTCCTTTAACAGCTGGGTCTTCTAGGCAAAGTTTTTCCCAAAGATAGCTCTGCACCAAGCATTTGCTGGGTCAAGGGGGAAAACCTAGTAGTTGTCTTTCTATTTTTTCCCCTTTGAGCTCAGGCATAGGTGGGTGACGTTGCCCATATCAGACAGCCCCAAGGAAATAAATTTGACTATCTGGAAACCAGAGATGCCTCGAGATTCGGAAACTCCAGTGTTTTTGAAACTGCCTCCATCCAAATTAAAGATTGGACTTCCACTGAGACTTGAGTTTTGCCCTGATGCAGCTCCGAAAAAACCTTTTGTTTCCCATGACTGGACGTAAAGATCCAAGCACACAGAAATGTATCATTGTGGGAAGATTAACAAAGGTGTAAGGTTTTTTTTTGTAGCAACAGAGTTTTCTCTTAATTTCTCAGTTCTCATTCCTTGATTCATGGACTTTTCCTGTGTAGGCCCTAGTCATTTTAATATACAACAGACGACAAATTGCAAGGACCTACGTTCGAATTGGCTGACTCTTCTTGGAAAATTGAGCACGGATTGTGAATTTTGGTCTTCACCAAAATCACAATCATAATTCTGAAATATTGTGAGGGAGATAAATTTCATGTTTTCAGCCCACCGTTTCACTTTTGGATGATCTCCAGGACTGTTTAAATAATATCTGAATAGACACCCTCATATGATTTCTTGGTTCCAATCAGGTGGCTCTTAAAGGAATCCCATGACTGATAGACGTTTTGTTGTTGGCGAATGCCTTTGAGTCGTTTTTGATCCATGGTGACTCCTTGAACATGTCTTTTCCAGAACATCCCATTTACTTCTGTACTTGTCCTGGTTTGCAATCCATAGTGTTTTCTTGGTCAAGAATATGGAGGTCCTTTTCTATTGCCTTCTTTTCTCTGTTGCTAATCCTTAGTCCTAATCCCCATTATACAGATGAGGTAAATGAGGCACAGAGAAGTTACATCAATCAATCAATCAATCGTATTTATTGAGCGCTTACTGTGTGCAGAGCACTGTACTAAGCGCTTGGGAAGTACAAGTTGGCAACATACAGAGACAGTCCCTACCCAACAGTGGGCTCACAGTCTAAAAGGGGGAGACAGAGAACAAAACCAAACATACTAACAAAATAAAATAAATAGAATAGATATGTACAAGTAAAATAAATAAATAAATAAGTAGAGTAATAAATATGTACAAACATATATACATATATACAGGTGCTGTGGGGAAGGGAAGGAGGTAAGATGGGGGGATGGAGAGGGGAACGAGAGGGAGAGGAAGGAAGGGGCTCAGTCTGGGAAGGCCTCCTGGAGGAGGTGAGCTCTCAGTAGGGCCTTGAAGGGAGGAAGAGAGCTAGCTTGGCCGAAGGGCAGAGGGAGGGCATTCCAGGCCCGGGGGATGACGTGGGCCGGGGGTCGATGGCGGGACAGGCGAGAACGAGGCACGGTGAGGAGATTTGCGTCAGAAGAGCAGAGGGTGCGGGCTGGGCTGTTGAAGGAGAGAAGGGAGGTGAGGTAGGAGGGGGCGAGGTGATGGAGAGCCTTGAAGCCGAGGGTGAGGAGTTTCTGTCTGATGCGCAGATTGATTGGTAGCCACTGGAGATTTTTGAGGAGAGGAGTAACATGCCCAGAGCGTTTCTGGACAAAGATAATCCGGGAAGCAGCATGAAGTATGGATTGAAGTGGAGAGAGACATGAGGATGGGAGATCAGAGAGAAGGCTGATGCAGTAGTCCAGACGGGATAGGATGAGAGCTTGAATGAGCAGGGTAGCAGTTTGGCTGGAGAGGAAAGGGCGGATCTTGGCAATGTTGCGGAGCTGAGACCGGCAGGTTTTGGTGACGGCTTGGATGTGAGGGGTGAATGAGAGAGCGGAGTCGAGGATGACACCAAGGTTGCGGGCTTGTGAGACGGGAAGGATGGTAGTGCCGTCAACAGAGATGGGGAAGTCAGGGAGAGGGCAGGGTTTGGGAGGGAAGACAAGGAGTTCAGTCTTGCACATGTTGACTTGTCCAAAGTCACACAGCTGACATGTGGTGGAGCTGGGATTAGAACCCACGACCTCTGACTTCCAACCCCGGCCTCTTTCCACTAAGCTAGGCTGCTTCGACATGTCAACATGTGGGACACGGACCCTGTCCAACCTGATAAGCTTGCCTATCCCAGTGCTTAGAACAGTGCCTGGCACGTAGTAAGCATTTAACAAATAACATAAAAAATGGGGGCACTGAATCTAAGTAAGAGGAATGTAGAATTTAATCCCCATTTTACAGATGGGAAAACTGAGGCACAGAGACGGTAAATGAGTTGGTCAAGGTCACACAGCAGGCAGGTGGGAGAGCTAGAATTAGAACCCAAATCTTGTGATTCCCAGGCCTGTGCTCTTTCCATTAGGCCAGGCTGCTTCTCTTGTGTATCAGCTTTCTCCATTGCAAAATGGGGATAAAATTTTCCCTCTCCCTCCTTCTTAGATTGTGAGCCCTATGTAGAAGAAGAACAGTTTCCTATCCAATTAGCCTATATTCTGGTACTTAACACAATATCTGGCACATGATGAGCACTTAATGAATAAAAAAAATACTTTTATCTCCTCACTAGAAATGAAAGGGATGTATATCCAAAAAAGATATAAAGTTTCACTTGCAGTGTTCTCGACACAGTATTCTAAGTCATATTCAATTATAAGAAGCATGAACTGGTCACGGAAATTTTCTAATTGTTATTTACGATGTTTCATTTTGCAATAATTTCAGGTAGATATTCCTCATTCCCACAGAATTTGTTCTTTTAGGTCTGTCCAGTGATATAAATTTGCAGGTATTCTGCTTTGGGCTGTTCCTCTCCTATTGCATTGCAATCCTCTTAGGGAATCTCGTCATCCTCATCACTGTCAGAGGTAGTTCCCTCATCGAACAGCCCATTACTTCTTCCTCTGTCATTTGTCCTTCATGGATCTCGGCTACACTTGCGTAGTGATTCCCAAACTGTTCAGAGATTTGCTGAGAAGAAAATCATTTCCTTCCATGCCTGCATGATTCATCTCTTAATCATGCACTCATTTGGTAGGGTTGAGATCTTCAACCTTGTGGGGATGGCCTAAGATCGCTATGTTGCCATCTGCAAATCCTTGCACTACGTGGATGTCATGAACAAGCAGCGATGTGACACAGTGGTTGTAGGGTGCTGGGGAGGAGGATTTCTCCATTCCGTCGTCCATTGGCTCCTTATTTTTTTTGCCCTTCTGTGGCCCCAATAAGATTGACCACTATTTCTGTGATGTTTACCCTCTCTTGGAACTGGCCTGTACAGAAACTGAAGTGATAGGACTTTTAGTCCTCTACGATTCAAGGACAGTTGCATTGAGAAGCAGCGTGGCTTAGTGGAAAGAGCCCGGGCTTGGGAGTCAGAGGTCGGGAGTTCTAATCCCGACTCTGCCATTTGTCAGCTGAGTGACTTTGGGCAAGTCACTTAACTTCTCTGTACCGCAGTTACCCCATCTGTAAAATGGTGATAAAGACCTTGATCCCCACGTGGGACAACCTGATTACCTTGTATCTACCCCAGCGTTTAGAACAGTGCTTGGCATATAGTAAGCGCTTAACAAATACCATAATTATTGTTATTGATCTCATTTATAGTCTTGTTCTTCACTTACATCACCATTTTAGCCATCTGTGGATTTGCTCTTCAGAAGGATGTCACAAAGCCTTCTCCACCTGCACTTCCCACATCACCATGGTGGCATTATTTTTTTTG
This sequence comes from Tachyglossus aculeatus, assembly GCF_015852505.1. NCBI lineage: Eukaryota > Metazoa > Chordata > Mammalia > Monotremata > Tachyglossidae > Tachyglossus > Tachyglossus aculeatus. Next base: position 14,705,773 of record NW_024044829.1, on the reverse strand, counting down.
GCCCTCTATCTTTATTTACCTCTGCCTGGCCTAGATCTTCCCCCAGGATAAGGTGTTTGATCTCTTTTACACCATCATTGCCCCCATGTTCAATCCCCTCATCTACATCCCGAAGAACAGAGAGATGAAAACAGCTGTAAGACAGGTGTGGTGTTGGAAGCTGCGTTTTGAAGGAATATCAGCCAGATGAAACAGATGTCTGTAGCTCGTTCCCCTCCTGTGTTTGACTTAGTCTATCTACCCAGTTCTTTTCAGTACAATTGATACGAGTGTTCTCCTATGCTCAGGGGAAATGTGAATTGCAACTGTTTATCAGATTGTAAATATCCCTTCCTCCACCTGAATGTCTATATTTTAATACAGCCATCCATTACCTTATGCCATTTCTAATACAATATTTTCAGAAAAAGGAATAACTCTTGTTCATTGTGATGGAAAGCTAATTATGGTCTTTAGTTGATGTTGAAATTAATTATAAATTTCATGGAGTGGGACTTACATCTTTGATATGTGCTATGCAGTGATGGCAGATGTGGGTTTTAGCAGATACAGTCTCTATTATAAGTTTATTTGCAAAGCAGGGTTTTCAGTGGGTTCTACTCATAAAATCGCCTCAGTCCCTCCTTGCTGGTAGGTGAGGCACAGAGTGGGGTTTGAAAACTCTTTTCAGACACAGGGGAGGCAGTATTTAGGATTTTAAATGAGAAGCAGTGTTGTCTAGTGTAAAGAGCACGAGCCTAGTAGTCAGAGGATTTGGGTTCTAATCCTGTTTCTGCCTTTTGGCTGCTGTGTCACCTTGGGTAAGTCACTTATCTTCTCCGTACCTCAGTTACCTCACCTGTAACACGATAATTGAGAGTGAGCCCCAAGTGGGATATAGACTGTGCCCAACCTGATTATCTTGCACCCCCCCCTACCATCATCATCATCATGATGGTGCTGGTGGTTCCATTTATTTTATTGTGTTAATATGTTTTGTTTTCAGTCATTCAATCGTATTTATTGTACATATTTTATTTGTACATATTTATTCATTTAACTTCTCTGTGTCTCAGTGTCCTCATCTGTAAAACGGGGATGAAGACTGTGAGCCCCATATGGGACAACCTGATCACCTTGTAACCTCCCCAGCGCTTAGAACAGTGCTTTGCACAAAGTAAGCGCTTAATAAATGCCATCATTATCATTCTATTTATTTTATTTTGTTAATATGTTTTGTTTTCATTCATTCAATCGTATTTATTGTACATATTTTATTTGTACATATTTATTCACTTAACTTCTCTGTGCCTCAGTGACCTCATCTGTAAAACGGGGATGAAGACTGTGAGCCCCACATGGGACAACCTGATCACCTTGTAACCTCCCAAGCGCTTAGAACAGTGCTTTGCACATAGTAAGCGCTTAATAAATGCCATTATTATTATTATTATTGTTATTATTATTATTCACTTAACTTCTCTGTGCCTCAGTGACCTCATCTGTAAAACGGGGGTGAAGACTGTAAGCCCCCCATGGGACAACGTAATCACCTTGTAACCTCCCGAGCACTTAGAACAGTGCATTGCACATAGTAAGCGCTTAATAAATGTCATCATTATTACTCTATTTTATTTTTGTTAATATGTTTTGTTTTGTCATCTGTCTCCCCCTTCTAGACTGTAAGCCCGCTGTTGAGTAGGGACTGTCTCTAGATGTTGCCAACTTGTGCTTCCCAAGCGCTTAGTACAGTGCTCTGCACACAGTAAGCGCTGAATAAATATGATTGAATGAATGAATGAATGAATTCAATCGTATTTATTGTACATATTTTATTTGTACATATTTATTCACTTAACTTCTCTGTGCCTCATTGTCCTCATCTGTAAAATGGGGATGAAGACTGTGAGCCCCACGTGGGACAACCTGATCACCCTGTAACCTCCCCAGCGCTTAGAACAGTGCTTTGCACATAGTAAGCGCTTAATAAATGCCATTATTATCATTCTATTTTATTTTGTTAATATATTTTGTTTTCATTCATTCAATCGTGTTTATTATACCTATTTTATTTCTACATATTTGTTCACTTAACTTCTCTGTGCCTCGGTTACCTCATCTGTAAAACGGAGATGAAGACTGTGAGCCCCTCATGGGACAATCTGATCACCTTGTAACCTCCCCAGCGCTTAGAACAGTGATTTGCACATAGGAAGCACTTAATAAATGCCATCATCATTATTATTATTGTCTCTACTCCAGCACTTAATTCTATGCCTGAAACAGAGTAGAATCTTAAATAACATTTAAAAAATTAATAGTCACTTTGCTCAGTCTATTGGTGTATAACTTTTGCTAAGGGAATAATTCAGCAGGCTGAGGTAGTTTGAACGTATTTAGGAAACCTGGAATTGCTCAGTGGAAGGGCTTTATTTGAGGTCATATTTTTTCATTTAAGGAAAGGGGACAGTGTTCTAGGTGTACCTTCTTCTGAATTTGCAACTGTGATGTAAGGATTTAGGATTTAAAAGAGAAAGAAACTCAGAATGGAAAGGTGGCTGCTGATAATGGGAAAAAGTGAAAAACCTACTAGAATGGATAATAAATACTGGGAAATGTAACTGTCAAAAGTTTAGAGACAATAATGTGCTTATACATGGAGTTTAAAGATTTAGATGTAAAAGTCAGAGGGGCAATAAGGATCTACCCCCATGAGAATGTTCAGATATTTTTGTTACTGTTTTATGTTACAACGTGAAGCTTATTTGTCCCTCATTGGCAGGTAAAATATCAGTTAATTTTCAGAAGCCTGATGAGGGGTGTTAACTTCAGTGTTTTTCTTTTTTTAATGGCATTAGTCAAAAGCTTACTATGTGCCAGGCACTTCAGTGCTGGGGTAGATATTCATTCATTCATTCATTCATTCAATCGTATTTATTGAGCACTTACTCTGTGCAGAGCACTGTACTAAGCGCTTGGGAAGTACAAGTTGGCAACATATAGAGACGGTCTCTACCCAACAACAGGCTCACAGTCTAGAAGGGGGAGACAGACAACAAAACAAACTAACAAAATAAAATAAATAGAATAGTAAATATGTACAAGTCAAATAAATAGAGTAATAAATCTGTACAAACATATATACAGGTGCTATGGGGAGGGGAAGGAGGTAGGGCGGGGGAGAGGAAGGAGGGGGCTCAGTCTGGGAAGGCCTCCTGGAGGAGGTGAGCTTTCAGTAGGGCTTTGAAGGGAGGAAGAGAGCTAGCTTGGCGGATGTATGGAGGGAGGGCATTCCAGGCCGGGGGGGGGACGTGGACCGGGGTTCGACGGCGGGACAGGTGAGAACGAGGCACAGTGAGGAGGTTAGCGGCAGAGGAGTGGAGGGTGCGGGCTGGGCTGTAGAAGGAAAGATGGGAGATGAGGTAAGAGGGGGCGAAGTGATCGACAGCCTTGAAGCCGAGAGTGAGGAGTTTTTTCCTGATGCGTAGGTTGACTGGTAGCTAACGGAGATTTTTGAGGAGGGGAGTAACATGCCCAGAGCGTTTCTGCACAAAGAAACATCACATCTCCTCCTGACAATCTCCCCTCTCAGTCCAGTAAGATGAGGAATGTAAAGCACATCAATTGCATTCTGAAAGTAACCTAAAAAACTTTGTGATTGCTCAGAATATCAGTTGAGTAGAGGATGGGTGTGGTAACAGTGATCGTGTATTTCTTCCCAAGATAACTGCTTGGGCCTCCAATTCGTCGATATTACAACTCTTTACTTAGAAGAATTTATTCATCATTAATATTTATTGTGCTGGTAATCAATTGTATTTATTGAGCATTTACTGTATGCAGAGCACTGTACTAATTGCTTGAGAGAGTCTCATATAACAGTATGAAAGAGTTGGTAGCTATATTCCCAGCCCACAGTGAGTTTACAGTCTAGTGGGGAGACAGACACTAATATAAATAAATGAATAAATTACTGATATGTACATAATGGCTAGGGATTTATAGAGGGTATAGTGCTCTCTTAGGTCTATATGAATTACATAGGGGGATCTTCAAATTACAGTTCTACCTATTTAGAGAGAACCCCAGAGAAGGGAGAAATAGGCTAAATTTCACGGTGACATAAAACTACAGGAGGGAAATCTGAAGAAGAGAAGCCAATCAAATGGGCCCAGGGAGATATATAAAAGAGGATAAAGACTAAACATTATTCAATTTTTACATTTCTCCTTTCCCATGTGTACAATCTTCACAACTCTCAAACAGAAGTTTAAGTTTTGAGAACTTAGAATGGTTTGATACCTCGATTCTCCCTGACTTTTAGGTGGCTCATTGGAATGAGGTAGGATGCAACACCTGAAAGAGTTTACAACTTCAGAGAAGTAGCATAGTCTACTGAAAAGAGCAAAGGCCTCAGAGTCAGAGGACTGGTGTCCTAATCCCAGCTCTGCCACATGTCTGTTGTGTGACCTTGGGCAAGTAAGCATGGCATAGTAGATAGAGCACAGGCCTGAAATTCAGACAATCATGGGTTCTAATCCTGGATCACCCACTTGTCAGCCATGTGGCCTTGGGAAAGTCACTTCACTGTGCCTCAGTTATATTACCTTAAAAATGGGGATTGATACTGTGAGCCCCACATGGGACAGAGACTGTGTCCAACATGATTTCCTTGTATCCACCCCAGCGTTTAGTACAGTGGCTGGCTCATTTTAAGCACTTAACAAATAGCATTATTATTATTATTATTGTTATTATTATTATTATTATTATTATTATTATTACACTAATTTGTATGTACCTCATCTATAATATAGGGATAAAGACTATAAGCCCCAGTGACATATGGATTATGTCCAAACTGATTAGTTTGTATCTACCCCAGTGCTTAGTACGTTCTCTGGCAAATAATAAGCACTTAACAAATATTATAAAGAAAGCAAACAAACCCAAAAGGTTCTGCCTGGGCCACGTGACTGAGCTGGATGTCATTGCTTTCAAAACAGAGGAGGACCTAGCTCAATGTATTGGAATCCAAGGGAGTCTCACAGAACATTGGCAGGCACACCAAACATTCCTCTTTATATAATTAAATGGTTTAGAAACATGACTCTAGAAACTGGTCTAGATAATGAACTGTCTCCCCTCTCAGGATTGCACCTGGAGAGTTTCCAGTACTCTACTAATCTTGGCTATGGAAGGGAGGGTCAAGCAGAGGCCTACCCATTCCATTACTAGCTTGGGCAGTGGCTAGTGAGTGGAAGACAATTTGCTACAAGTCAAAACTCATATGTGCTGGGCAGCAACAGCATGGAAAGAGTTGAGGGTGGAGATTCAAGGAAAGAAGCAATGGTAAACCACTTCCATATTTTTACCAAGAAAGCTCTATGGATATACTACCACAATGATTGCAGATAGAGGTGGGGCATTCTGGGAGAGAAGCAGCATGGCTCAGAGGAGAGAGCACGTGCTTGGGAGTCAGAGGTCGGGGGTCTAATCCCAGCTCTACCACGTCACCTCTGTGACTTTAGACAAGTCACTTGCTGTGCCTCAGTTATCTCATCTGTAAAATGGGGATTAAGACTGTGAGCCCCAGGTGGGACAACCTGGTCACCTTGTATCCACCCAGTGCTTAGAACAGTGCTTTGCACGCAGTAAATGCTTAACAAATTCTATTATTATTATTATTATTATCATCATCATTATTATTATTGTTATTATTATAGGTCCATGGAGTCTCTGTGGGTCGGAGATGACTCGACAGCATAAGACAGACAAAAAACTGTCTGCTAGGCATGCTTCAAAGCATTTAGCATACCTGATGCTTTAAAAAATGATGTTTTTGTCACATTTTTTAGGAGATATAGTAATGCTTCTATAAGACAATACATACGTTCACACCCATGGTGAACTCATTCAATCAATCAATCAATTGTATTTATTGAGCGCTTACTGTGTGCAGAGCACTGTACTAAGCGCTTGGGAAGTACAAGCTGGCAACATATAGAGACAGTCCCTACCCAACAGTGGGCTCACAGTCTAGAAGGGGGAGACAGAGAACAAAACCAAACATACTAAAAAAATGAAATAAATAGAATAGATAGGTACAAGTAAAATAAATAATAAATAGAGTAATAAATATGTACAAACATATATACATATATACAGGTGCTGCGGGGAAGGGAAGGAGGTAAGATGCGGGGGATGGAAAGGGGGACGAGGGGGAGAGGAAGGAAGGGGCTCAGTCTGGGAAGGCGTCCTGAAGGAGATGAGCTCTCAGTAGGGCATTGAAGGGAGGAAGAGAGCTAGCTTGGCCGATGGGCCAAGAGAGGGCATTCCAGGCCCGGGGGAGGACGTGGGCCGGGGGTCGATGGCGGGACAGGAAGGCTGAGTAGGTGCGAATGAGGTTGTCATTAATGTAACTTGGTGATAACAAGGGCCTTTTCCCCGGGGTGGGTGGAGGGGGAGAGTTAGTCAGGACCGGACCGGGAAGGGGGGTTGGGGGGCACTATAAGGAAGGTCGCTTAAATAGGGGGGGGATGGAAGCAGGGGGCGTCTATGGCGGCGCTCGGAGGAGAGGAGCCTTCCGGGAGCAGCGGGGTCCATGCGGTGTGATGGCGGGATGGCGGGCCTCTCAGGAACGGAGTCCCGGGCGTCTATGGCGGCGCGCTCTGAGGAGAGTATCCTTCCAGGAGCAGCAAGGCCGCGCGGTGTGAAGGCGGGCGGGCCCCTCGGCAACGGAGTCCCGGTCGTCTGTGGCGGCGCTCTGTGAAGAGGATCCTTCCCGGAGCAGCGGGGGCCACGCGGTGTGATGGCGGGCGGGCGGGCCTCTCGGGAACGGAGTCCCGGGCGTCTATGGCGGGCCTCTCCGACGCTATGAGGAGAGGATCCTACCAGGAGCAGCGGGGGCCACGCGGTGTGATGGCGGGCGGGCGGGCCTCTCGGGAACGGAGTCCCAGGCGTCTATGGCGGGCCTCTCTGACGCTATGAGGAGAGGATCCTACCAGGAGCAGCGGGGCCACGCGGTGTGATGGCAGGCGGGCCTCTCGGGAACGGAGTCCCGGGCGTCTATGGTGGCGCTCTGAGGAGAGGATCCTTCCGGGAGCAGCGGGGGCCACGCGGTGTGATGGTGGGCGGGTCGCCACGGGCTGGGCTGGGGCCGGGCTCCCACGGCTTCAACTATCATCTCTATACTGATGATACCCAAATCTACATCTCTGCCCCTGCTCTCTCTTCCTCCCTCCAGGCTCTTGTCTCCTCCTGCCTTCAGGACATCTCCATCTGGATGTCTGCCCGCCATCTAAAACTCTGTGTGTCCAACACTGAACTCCTTATCTTCCCTCCCAAACCCTGCCCTCTCCTTGACTTTCACGTCACTGTAGATAGCACTACCATCTTTCCCATCTCACAAGCCCACAACCTCGGTGTCATCCTCGACTCCGTTCTCTCGTTCACCCCACACATCCAATCTGTCACTAAAACCTGCCAGTCTCACCTCCACAGCATCGCCAAGATCCGCCCTTTCCTCTCCATCTAAAGCGCTATCTTGTTGGTTCAATCCTTCATCCTATCCCGACTGGATTACTGCATCAGCCTCCTACCTGATCTTACATCCTCCTGTCTCTCCCCACTTCAGTCTATACTTCACTCTGGTATCCGGATCATCTTTGTGCAGAAATGCTCTGGGCATGTTACTCCCCTCCTCAAAAATCTCCAGTGGTTGCCTGTCAACCTATGAATCAAGCAAAAGCTCCTCACTCTCGGCTTCAAGGCTTTCCATCACCTCACCCTCTCCTACCTCACCTCCCTTCCTTCCTTCTACAGCCCAGCCCGCACCCTTCACTCCTCTGCCGCTAACCTCCTCACTGTACCTCGTTCTCACCTGTCCCGCCATTGACCCCAGAACCCCGTCCTTCCCCTGGCATGGAATGCCCTCCCTCCATACATCAGCCAAGCTAGCTCTCTTCCTCCCTTCAAAGCCCTACTGAGTGCTCACCTCCTCCAGGAGGCCTTCCCAGACTGAGCCCCCTTTTTTCTCTCCTCCTTCCCATACCCCCTGCCCTACCTCCTTCCCCTCCCCACAGCACTTGTATATATATTTGTACAGATTTATTACTCTATTTTTCTTGTACATATTTACTATTCTATTTATTTTGTTAATGATGTGCATACAGCTTTAATTCTATTTGTTCTGAAGATTTTGACACCTGTCTATATGTTTTGTTATGTTGTCTTCTAGACTGTGAGCCCATTGTTGTGTAGGGACTTTCTCTATATGTTGCCAACTTGTATTTCACAAGCGCTTAGTACAGTGCTCTGCACTGTAAGTGCTCAATAAATATGATTGAATGAATTAATGAATAGTAACATTAAGGACTTGCTCCATATAATATTTTCCAATATTACTAATAATAATGATAATGATAATAATGATGATGATTTCTGTTAAGCACTTACTATGTGTCAAGCACTGTTCATTCATTCATTCATTCAATCATATTTATTGAGCACTTACTCTGTGCAGAGCACTGTATTGGGAAGTACAAGTTGGCAACATATAGAGACGGTCCCTACCCAACAGTGGGCTCACAGTCTAGAAGGGGGAGACAGAGAACAAAACAAAACATATTAACAAAATAAAATACTTCATACTGCTTCATGCTGCTGCCCGGATTATCTTTGTCCAGAAACACTCTGGGCATATCACTCCCCTCCTCAAAAATCTCCAGTGGCTACCAATCAATCTGCTCATCAGGCAGAAACTCCTCACCCTGGGCTTCAAGGCTCTCCATCACCTCGCCCCCTCCTACCTCACCTCCCTTCTCTCCTTCTACAGCCCAGTCCGCACCCTCCGCTCCTCCACCGCTGATCTCCTCACCGTACCTCGCTCTCACCTGTCCCGCCATCGACCCCCGGCCCACGTCATCCCCCGCGCCTGGAATGCCCTCCCTCTGCCCATCCGCCAAGCTAGCTCTCTTCCTCCCTTCAAGGCCCTGTTGAGAGGTCACCTCCTCCAGGAGGCCTTCCCAGACTGAGCCCCTTCCTTCCTCTCACCCTCGTCCCCCTCTCCATCCCCCATCTTACCTCCCTCCCTTCCCCACAGCACCTGTATATATTTATATATGTTTGTACATTTTTTTACTCTATGTATTTACTTATTTAATTTATTTGTACATATCTATTCTATTTATTTTATTTTGTTAGTATGTTTGGTTTTGTTCTCTGTCTCCCCCTTTTAGACTGTGAGCCTACTGTTGGGTAGGGACTGTCTCTATATGTTGCCAATTTGTACTTCCCAAGCCCTTAGTACAGTGCTCTGCACATAGTAAGCGCTCAATAAATACGATTGATGATGATGATGATGATGATAAAATAAGTAGAATAAAAATGTACAAGTAAAATAAATAGAGTAATAAATACGTACAAACATATATACAGGTGCTGTGGGGAAGGGAAGGAGGTAAGGTGGGGGAATGGAGAGGGGGACGAGGGGGAGATGAAGGAGGGGGCTCTGTCTGGGAAGACCTCTTGGAGGAGGTGAGCTCTCTGTAGGGCCTTGAAGGGAGGAAGAGAGCTAGCTTGGCGGATGTGGGGAGGGAGGGCATTCCAGGCCAGGGGAATGACGTGGGCCGGGGATCGACGGCGGGACAGGTGAGAACGAGGCACGGTGAGGAAATTAGTGGCAGAGGAGCGGAGGGTGCGGGCTGGGCTGTAGAAGGAGAGAAGGGAGGTGAGGTAGGAGGGGGAGAGGTGATGGAGAGCCTTGAAGCCGAGGGTGAGGAATTTCTGCCTGATGCGTAGGTTGATTGGTAGCCACTGGAGATTTTTGAGCATTTTTTTCCAAGCGCCAGTTTAGATTCAATCTAATCAGGTTGGACACAGTCCCACATAGGGCTCACAGTCTTAAATCCTTACTGTTGGGGTACTGAGGCCTAGGGAAATGAAGTGACCTGTCCAAGTTGTCACAGCAGACAAGTGGCAGAGTCAGGATTAGAATTTAGGTCCTTCTGACTTCCATGTCTGTGCTCTATCCACTAGGCTAAATGAATTGAACACTACATTAAAAAGGCTGTTACCAAAAAATGTAATATGGTAATTTATTCCCAGTGGATTTGCTAATTAAATCAAATAGCTGTCGTTCTAATTCTGATACAAAAGGGTATAATAAGCCATCAAAAGTACGGAAAATAAACTTAG